>NC_050580.1:57795979-58095979 GCF_011100635.1 Trichosurus vulpecula
CTCCTGGTCTTTCCCTTGAGGGCTGAGCAGAGCACAGCTAATCCTTTTTCCACATGACAACCCTTCACGTTTTTGAAGATAGCAAGCATCCCCCTTCCCCACACAAGTCTTTTCTTCAACAGGCAAAACATTCCCGTTTGTTTAGATTGACCTTCATATGGGATTGTTTCTTCTCCTTGCACTGTTCTGGCCTTCCCCTCTCTGGATGGGCTCCAGGCTTGTATTAATAAATAAATAAATTAGCATTTATTAATTGTCTCCTATGTTCCAGGCACTGTGCTAGCACTGAGGATACAAAGAAAGTTAAAAAAAACCAGACAGTCCTCTTGAAGAACTCACAGTCTAATGGGGGAGACACCATGCAAACAACTATGTCCAAACAAGATACATGAAGGATAAATTTGAGGGGTAGTCATAGATTTGTTTTTGTTCAGTCATTTCAGTCGTGTCTGACTCGTCATGACCCCATTTGGGGTCTTCTTGGCAAAGATACTGGAATGGTTTGCCATTTCTTTCTCCAGCTTATTTGACAGATGAGGAAACTGAGGCAAACAGGGAGAAGTTACTTGCCCAAGGGCACTCAGCTGCTAAGTGTTTGAGGCCAGATTCGAACTCAGGAAGATGTCTTCCTGACTCCAGGCCTGGCGCTCTGTGTACTGTGGTACCACCTAGCAGCTGTAGTCTTAAATTAGGGTGGCAGTAAGATTGAGGATGTCTTGGAGAAGGCTTTTTCAGAAGGTAGGACTTTAGCTGAGACCCATTTATCCTGTGCATAGCTTGTTTGCACATAATTGTTTCACATTTGTTGTCTCCCCCCTTAGAATGTAAGCACCTTGAGATCAGTGACTATTTTTTTATTACTTTTTTGGTATCCCTAGCACTTAGCATAGTGCCTGGTACATAGTAGATGCTTAATAAATGCTTATTGACTGGAGGGTAGGGATATATTAATTTTTGTCTTTGTAGCTTCAGTGTCTAGCACATAGTAAGCATTCAATACGTGCTTGTGGAATTTGGTTACATTGAACCTTGGTTCATTCATCACTACTCTTTAAGGATAGCCATTCAACTTCTTCCAAATTCACTTAGTAATGCTATCATCTGCTGCAAAATCAGTCTACAAGGATAGCATGAGAAAATTGGTCCAATACCATGCTACAGTCTATGTATGTGTCGTTCCTCATCTGGTAGATATCTGTTAGTCCAGTAATCCTGACCAGAAAATAAATGAGATTAGTTTTGTATCACCTGTTTTTGCTGAATCCGTGATAGTTCTAGTGATCACCACTTACTTTTATGAATGTTGCAAAGTTTTTCTTGATAATGTGATTTAGAATTTTTGCAGGAATTTCCCTCATTTATGTTTTTTCATTAGTTCCTTTGATATCCTTGACTTTTTGTTCTTCCAAATGAATTTTATTGTTTTTTCCTATTTCAGTAAAATAATTTTTTGGTAACTTTATTGGGATGGCATTGAATATATAAATTAGTTTAGGTAAAATTGTCATTTTATTATATTGCCCTGCCTATCCATGAACAATTGATATTTCTCCAATTATTCCAAACTAAAGCCTACTAGCCTATAGTTTGAAGAACTTACTCTCTTCATTTAATTTTTTTTAAACAATTGGCAAATTTGCTGACCTCAGTTTCTGGGACACCACTTTCATGCTCTATGGTTTTTCAAAGATCATTGACAGTGGCTTTGCAATTGTATTCCCTGCGTGTTTCAGTGTCTTGGCATGTGGTCCATCTGGGTCTGGTTCCTTGGACTCACTGAGGGAGCATAGCACACTTTTTGGGCAGTGGGGTAGAGTACAGTGAATATTGGTCTTGGAGTAGGGAAAGGCCTGGGTTTGAATTCTGCCTCTGCTGCTTACGGTATGATCCTGGGCAAGTCAGCATCTCTGAGCCTCAGTTTCTCTACCAATAAAATGAAAATAACAGGCCCAATGGTACATATTTCACCAAGTTGATGTAACAACCCAAGGCAAGAATGTATATAAAATGCTTTGTAAACTTTATACTTTTAGAAGTGTTAGAGAAGTGAACGTATCCCATTCATGGTGAGCAGTGCGTGCAGTCCCTTTTTTGTTCTTCCTGATCCCAATGTCGCTGGGGAAAAAAATCTCTTTTTTTGTTGTCCCTGACATTCACTCTCCCCTTCCACTTGTGTGGAATCTTGCAGGATCCTGCCAGTCTTTCTATACTCACTTGCATTTACTTGACCTTGCTTTCATTTTCTGTACATATCTTTCCTACTTCATTACATGCCCACCATCTCATTCCTCCACTGGAGTTGATCACAGTTCAGTCATACCTCTTTTTTCCTGTGTATTTCTGACTGTAAATTTCTTCTCTTTGTCTTTCTCCCCTTTTCTCCCTCCCTCTTCCCCCTCTTTCCTATCCTCCCTCTCTTTTTCTCTCTCCTTCTTTTGTTCTCTCTCTCTCCCCCCCTCCTCTTATTTCTCTGCCTGTCTTTCTCTCTCCCTTTCTTCTATCATCTCTCCGCCTTTCTCCTTTCCTTCTCCCTCCACCCTTCCCTGTTTTCTCTTTCTCTTTTCTCCCTTTCTTTTTCTCTTACTTCCCTTCCCTTTCCCTTTATTTCCCTTCCACCCACAGACCCAATCTCAATACTGATTGGCATGGAAGTTTAACTTGTTCTATTTTTCTAACCAGGACCTATTCATCCCTCTTTAGGCACCTTCATGGTGCTCCACTCTTGGGGGCTTACCATATTAGTTCCAGACACCCAAATAGCTTTAGGCCTACTGTAGTTTAGGACTTCTGAACTCAAGTGGTCCACCAGCCACAGTGTCACCAGAAGTAGGAACTACAGACATGCCCCACAACACGTCCCCTGTAAATTCTCCATATTGGATTTACCCGTTGTACTGGAGTTTGACTCTATTAATGGATATATTGTGACATGTGGGGTGCCCAGCCCTCACTCTTGCTATACGAGGTGCTGACCCAGGTCATTTTCTGGCCATACGATGTCCTTGATGTTGCCTTTCAATAATAATAGGCAGCTAGGTTGTATAGTGGATAGAATGCGGGGCCTGGAGTTAAGAAGAGTGAGTTTAAATCCAGCCTCATAAACTTATTAGCTTTGTGACCCTAGGCAAGTCACTTAACTTCTGTTTTTCCTCAGTTTTCTCATTTGTAAAATGGGGATAATAATGGCACTTATTTCCCAGGATTGTTGTGAGGATACATTGAGATATTTGTAAAGTACTTGCAAACCTTAAAGTGCTATGTACACGCTAGCTATGATGATGATGACAGTTGCAAACATTTATATATTATCTTATTTGATCATCACAACATGCCTTTATGAGGAAACTGAAGACATGAAATGTTCATAGGAGCACAGATTTAGCGTTGGAAGGCACCTTCGAAGACATTGAGTCTAACTCCCCACTTTATAGATGAGGAAACTGAGTCAAAGAGAGGCTAAGTGATTTGTCCAGAGTCACAGGGCTAATAAGTGTCAGTGGCAGAATTCAAACTCAGATCTTCCTAAATACAAGTCCAGGTCTCTGTCTACTTTGCCAGTTTACTTCCCTTAATATAGTTCTTCCATTTAAGTCACCATTGGTAACACGATGTAATCTACCTGTATCTATTGCTCTTTGGTCACCTGTAGTTATGATTTTTCTGAGGTAATGATGTTAGATGATTGGTAGTCATAATCTTCATTAGGAGAATATTGTTCTTAAAAAGCACTTACTAGGTGTGTGACCCTGCGCAAGTCACTTAACCCTGTTTGCTTCAGTTTCCTCATCTGTAAAATGAGCTGGATTTGGAAATGGCAAATGACTCCTGTGTCTTTACTAAGAAAACCCCAAATGGGGTCCCAGAGAATTAGACACTACTGAAATGACTGAACAACAACATAAAAAATGGGTGGGGGTGAGCAGCTTGTGATCCATTGAAAGCACTGAAAACGTCCCCCAAAAGCAATTCAGTCCAGTCTCCTTCTTATATTCCAGTCTGGGAATGGAGTTCTCTGTTGGCAGTGCTGGTCCAAGATATGTGTACTGATGGGCTAATTCACTGGTTTGTCATCTATGGCATCTATACCCTAATTTGGGTAATATACATCCCTTGGCAACTTCCCTCTCAGCCATCAACCATCTCCAGTCAGTTGCTGAATCTTTTTATTTCTATCTCTGTAACTTCTCTCACATACTTTCCCTTATCTCCACATAAGAAGCTACTTTCCTAGTTCAGGCTCTTGCCACCTCTTGCTTAGACTACTCCCATAGCCTCCTTATCAGTCTCCTTGCCTTGTGTTTCTCCCTATCCCAATCCATCCTTTGCACAGGCTTCTGGGATGATTTTCTTAAAGTAGACCAGGTCTAATCAGGGCTCTCCCCTTCTCAATAAATTGTAATGGCTCCCTATTTCCTCTAGCATCTGATGTCAAGTCTTCTGTTTAATATATAATGTCTTTCATAACTTGGCCTCAATCTACCTTTCTAGCCTTATGACACAGTATTCTCCTTCACATTCCCTATAATCTAGTCAAATTGGCTTTGCTGTTTTTCAGCATCTCTTTGTCTTTGCCTAGGCTTCCTCCTCCAGTCCCTCCCTATTCCTGGAATTAACTCTCTTCTCATCTTTGACTCTTACAATCCCCTTGTCTCTACCTTCTACATGATGCCTTTCTTGACTCCTCCCAACTGCTAGTACTCTCTTCAGGTTGTATCTGTTTTGTATACACACAAATGTATATGTGTGTATACATATTATATAATGTGTATATATATATGTATTTTATCTATGTATAAATATAAAAGGTTGTTTTCTTGGATAGAATGTAAGTTTCTTGAGGGCAGGGACTGTTTCACTTCTTTCTTTGTATCCCTAGCACCTAGAACAGTGTGTGATACATAGTAGACACTTAATAAATGCTTACTGATTGATTGCATTGAAAAGGCATATAGAGTTCTAGAGCTGAATGTGATTAGCATGATGCTACAGAGGCATCTGTAGAATCTTCCAGTGATAGGAAATCCTTCTACCTGGATTTTGTATAGGATAGCTACTATGAAGTTGTGAAATAAATACCTTTGCATTCTGTTCATGTCTTTTTACTATCTACATTGACTGGTGTGTCCATTTGGTCATTTTCGTATAGCTCCCCCTCTTTCCCCTCACTGGAATAGCTTGGGTTTTTCACATTACAATTTTGTTCTCGAGAACAATCAACCCCCAACCCTGTAGAATTTTAAACCATGGGAATCAACCAATACTTTTCTTGAATTCTTAGAAATGCATCTTCCCTAATCCAGGATTCATTTCATGTTGCACTTGAACAACTAGAATGATGAACCAGAAGGGGCATTTACTTCCAAGGTTTTAAAATTTTTTAATATTTCTACTTTGTCAACTAATTTCTCCTTATTGGTCAGATTGAGGTCAAGGATAGCAGTTTCCTTTAATTCATTCCTCCATATTTTGAATAATTAAATTATCATTAAGGCAAGTCAGGAATTTATATCAGCTCTTTGGCTTTTGGCAGAAAAGGATCAGACTCCAACAGATACCTAATTAATCAGTCACTCATTGTTTCTGTATAAAGGCACTTGGGTGGCATTGTAGATAGAGTATTAAACTTAGAAGAGGGCAGCTAGGTGGCACAATAGAGCACCAGGCCTGGAGTCAGGAAGACCTGAAGTCAAATCCAGCCTCAGATATTTACTAGCTGTGTGATGCTGGGCAAGTAACCCTGTTTGCCTCAGTTTCCTCATCTGTAAAATGAACTGGAGATGGAAATGGCAAACTGCTCCTGTATCTTTACTAAGAAAACCCCAAATGGAGTCACAGAGAATTAGATGCTACTGAAATGACTGAGCAACAACAACAAAAGTGGTGATAATACCTCAAGATTGTGGAGTTAAACGAGATAATATTTGTAAAATGCTTTGCAAACCTTAAAGCATTATTACATAAATGCAATTGTTTTTATTGCTGTTATCAATATTATTCCACAGATTTTTGGTCTGTTTCCCAAATTCATCATCCATATCCTCCTCCTGGCCCAGCTTATTAGGAATATTAATACATTCCTACAGTACTGCTTCAGTTTCCCCCTCCACTTATCCTCACCAAAATGGCCTCTACCATGTTTGAAAATCTGGTTTGTGGATTTCCCCATATATATTCTTGATAAACAATGTCATTCCACTGCATCTTCAATGTGGCCTATTCTTCTTGAATAAGATTTATGTTTCCATTATAGTCATGATTACCATTCCACCAAGTCTTAGTGATACATCCATCCGATCCAATTTACTTTCTTGCATTAATATCTCTAGTTCATCTTGTTCATTGCACATGTTTGCACATAGATATCTGAGGCCATAATTTTTACTATTGCCCCTCTTCCTGGATATTATCTACTCTGAATTTCTGTCTTCTTCCTTGATCTTCTCCTATGTCATATTACTTCTCGATGGCATCTGGCACAGTGGGCAGTTTTCTCTCTCCTCTAAATTTTTAGTTGGAAGATTTCTTGATCAGATTTACAAATGTACACACAAAAAATAATTTCAAAAGCTGGCTCCTGTTTGATGCATTCTTTCCTTGGTTGGAGATCATTATTCCTTTAGCTTATGTTTTGTTCCAGGAATCTCAATCCCATTCTCAGACACATTTTTTTTGCTTTTGCTTTCTAAGCCCATTTTTCTCTTCTGAAATGCCCTTTATTTGGTAGCTCTGGTGAAAATGCATTCCATCTTCTCAAGGTCTAAAGTTCCTTGCCCAGGATACCTTAATCCCTAGAAGTACTTTGTGGATTCCTTCTGTTATCACTCACCTCCAAATTTATTATCAGAAGTAGGAAGTAGTTGGCAGGTTTTATGGGAGATCCTCCATCACGTCCCAGATACCTGCCCCAGGAAGCTAACATATTGTTCACCCCAAAGCAGGTACTCCTCAGCTACCTGGGCTCTTCCTCTTAGCAGTGCTGGATGCCTCTCTCCTCATGGCCCCTGCGGATCCTTATCATTATTTCTTGGAGAACAAGTAGTTGCTTCCTCTATTTTTGGAAGACAAGAGATACCACATATCTCCAAAGGCCTATCTTCTCTTCCTTCTCTGCATTGCCCTCTTTCATTCTCTAATCCTATGACAAAGATTAAGATTATCCTGTGCCCCCTTTGATTCCTTTTTTTTCTTTATTTTCTCTTTGAGGCACTTCTTTCTTTTGATTTTTAAATTTATTTTTAGTTTTAAACATTCACTTTTGTCAGATTTTGAATTCCACATTTTTTCTCCCCCCTCTCCAAGATGGCATGCCATCTGATATAGGCTGTACATGTACAATCACATGAGATGTATTTCCACATTAGTCATGTTGTGACAGAAGAATCAGAACCAAAGGGAAAAACCATGAGAAAGAGAAAAAAAGAGAGAAAATAGTATGCTTCCATCTGCATTCAGACTCCACAGTTCTTTTCTCTGAATGTGGATGGCATTTTCCATCATGAGTTCTTTGGAATTGTCTTAGATCATTGCATTGTTGAGAAGAGCTAAGTCTATCAAAGTTAGTCATTGCACAATGTTGCTGTTACTATGTACAATGTTCTCCTGGTTCTGCTCACTCCACTCAGCATCAGTTCATGTAAGTCTTCCCAGGTTTTTCTGAAATCCACCTGCTCATCATTTCTTATGAAACAGTAGTATTCCATTACATTCATATACCACAACTTGTTCAGCCATTCCCCAATTCATGGGCATCCCTTCAATTTCCAATTCTTTGTGAGGCACTTATTTCATCCTTTCAAAGAACACAATAGCTTCTCTCTAGTGACCTGGGGAGCTGAGGAATGGTCCATTAGGATAGTGTAGAAGATAGGGAATTGGACTTGGAATATGCAGAACCTGCATTCAAATCCACTTTAAGAGATTTACTACCCATGTCATCATAGGCAGGTCTCCCAACCTCTCTGGGCCTCTGTTTTATCAATAAAATCATGGCACTGGACTCAGTGATCTCTAAAGTCCCTCCCAGTTCTACACCTAGGATCCCCTTCTTCACTAGATAGGCCAAGGTGCATTTCATCAAGCCAAGTCAACAAACATTTATTAAGCACCTACTATTTGCCAGGGAAAAAACAGTCACTGGCTTCAAGGATCTCAAATTCAAGCAACTATGTACAAACAAGATATTTATAAGATAAATTGGAAATAGTCTTAAAGGTGAGGGACCAAAATTAAAGAGGACTGGGAAAGGCTTCTTGAAGAATGTGGTATTTTGGCTGAAATTTGAAGGAAGCCCGGAGACAGGGAGAGAATTCCAGGTGTGGGGGATGTCCAGTTCACACATAGCTGTTACTTGGAACTGGCAGAAACACAAACATAGTACACTCTTTGCAAGTCACTGTAAAATTCCCCTTGGCTTCTCTATTTACTCTGAGATTCTCCATTTTCTGTCTTGCTTCTAGCACCTGTGGCTAATTCTCATAGCAAACCGTAGATTTACTCTGCGTTTTCTCTGCACCAGGGACTCCGCTGCAGTGTGTGCTTAATGAAGCTTTATCTATAGCAGGTGTTATTATCTTTTTGGGGAAGGTGGGTTATTTTTTGGGTCTTTCCTTCTATTTACTCCCTTTGTGCAGGTGTGAGCAGACTCTTGCTGAAGCCTTAATGCCAAGAGCATTTACATTCAGTTCTCCACCAAAATGGAGAAATAAACTTCAGATACTTCTTGTCACATCTTTCATCTTCTCAGATTTCAGACACTATGTGTTAGATAAATCTGCTGTTGGTCAGGTTGGTGAACAAGAGAGCAGGTATATACTCTGCTTAGATCTCTGGCATCCTGGGGCTGGTTAAACACCTTAGGCACAAGTAAAGGCATTAGGGAGGCCAATTCACTTGCATCTCCTGTGTGAATCTGGTCAGGGCCCAAGTTAAGATGTAATAACCTTTTCAGGATGGCTGGCCACATCTCTGGAATGTCATGCAATGGGCAATGCTTCTGAGACCCCAGACTATTGTGGCTTCATACACCTGCTGAAATCCTAGGAAAGTATCATTGATTCCACAATCCTTTAGATATGTGCCCTCTTGCTCCCTTAGAGCAGGATCCCATCCTGGATAGAACATCCAGATACAGAACTATTATTTTGATCATTAAGTATATTCATAGAGGAAGCATTGTGGTATTTCTACCCTGGAATGATTCCACAGACTTGCCTTCCAGTCTAGAATCTCTGCTGCTAACTATCCATGTGGCCTGGGGTAAATCATTTTGGTTTTCTGGGGTTTGGTTAATTCATTTGCACAATGAGGGAACTGAATTTGATGGGTTTCTGAGGTTCCTTGTAGCTCAAAGACTCTGTGAAATCAGTGACGCTAAGGCTGGGTATGTATTGGTAAATACTTATCATTAATGGAACACCTTGGTGAATATCATGAGATTTGAACACATAAAATATGTGGGATAGCAAGAACTTAAAATTTTTTTAAAAAACATCCTATTTTGTGGGAGAGCATTTGTTTTAAGGTTATCTTTATTTCCCTATTCTCTGGAATATGGTTTCAAACCTTTCTGTCATTCTGGCCACATTATGGGAAAATAACCTACGTGTTGGGGCAGCTAGGTGGCGCCATAGTGCATAGAGCTCTGGGCCTGGGTTCAGGAAGACTTAACCTTTCTGAGTTCAAATCAGGCCTCAGCACTTGGTAGCTGTGTGACCCTGGGCAAGTCACTGTTTGCCTCAGTTTCCTCATTTGCAAAATGATCTGGTGAAGGAAATGGCAAACCACTCCAGTATCTTTGCCATGAAAACCCCAAATGGGGTCAACAGAGAGTCAGATACAACTGAAAATGATTGAACTGAACCAAACCTTTAGAGATATAGTGACAGGATGCAGGGGAAGAAAAGTGGTTTTTTTTTTTTTCCAAATCAAAAGACTAACACATTGTTATCATTTTGCTTCTTGCCTTTCTTTACCTTTTCCTAGTAACTAGACTATAAGCTCTTTAAGAGATGGAAATGGGCATTCTGTTTCTTCTCTAGCCATTTCTAAGTGAGCAGTACTACTGGCAGATTTGCTGGCTTTTTATTCGTGAGATATCCATTCTCTGTTTATTCTGTATATACTTGTATATATTTACTTTCTCTCCACTTATAGATTGTAAGAACCTTGAGAGTAAGGATTGTCTCATTCTTTGTGTGCCCAGTACCCAGCTTAGTACCTAGCATACAGTTGTTGCTCATTGAATGCCTGTTGATTGGATGATCCAGACATCCTCTTATAAGAAAGAGAAAACATGGCACAAAGTTGGAGAGAAACCAGGCTGGGGGAGGATGTGGCAATTTAGGGAGAGCAAAGCTGGTATTGGAACTCTCAGCTCTAGTTGACTTGCCTTACCTGTCAATATTCAGCATTTCCCTGTGGATAGTTAAACTAGTCCCTCCCTTCTCTCTCTGAAGACTGGACCCTCTCACCTTAAGCTGCTCTAGCACCCTCCACCCTAGAGTTAGTTAATATAACCCAAAGTCCTTTGAGATCCTTGCAGGATCTTTCAGGTACTGATTTGTTTTTTCACTTTAGAGACTTTAATACAGTTGTAGAATATAAGCTTCTGGATGGCAGAGACTGCTTTGTTTTTGTCTGTATCACCAGGGCCTGGAACATGTGAAGCACAAAATCAGTGCTTGTTGAATTCAATCATTGAATTAATAATGCTGGCCAAGAGGCATGGATCATGACTTTTTCTCCCCCAAATAGGAAAGCAGGCATTGAATTGGCTTCGAGGCACTGCTCTCACTTTCCATCTGTTTGATTGACTATGGAATAATTTAAAAGTCCACTTAGTGCTGGTTCCCTCCTGGTAGATAGAATGGTAAGTGTAGGTAGTGATGATGGAGCAGAATCGGGAATTGCCTGTATATTCCCAGCTAATGGTTCTCCCTCGTTGATTCAATTTGAACTGTGTTTTTTCCCCTCTAGCTGACAGAGATATAGCTTGGTGTAGACTATTACTTCAACCATTTTGCTCCAGGAAAAGCATTAGTAATTTATAAATAAAATACACATAAAAATAGGAGAAGTCAAATATGGGTTTATTGACAACAAAGGCACTATTAATGTTGGAACGCTGGAGTTTGAAGTTGAGTTAGTTTTAGCTGGTGATTTATGTGCTGTTTGGTTTTTTGGAAGACTGTGAATGAGTCACTGGGCTTCTTGGGAACTGGCAGCTTGGTAAGGGAAGGAACTGGTTTGGGGCTGAGTCCCCAGAGGAAAAAAATGGGGTGGAAGGGGAGGGGTGAAGGCTGGTGGGAGAGAGAAGAGGAGAAGGAGGAGGAAGAAAGGGAATGATTTGCATCTTTGTCTGTCTTTGTATTTGATCGTTGTATATTTAAGCAATAGAGCGTTGCCAGGAAATTGAGAAAGTGTGTGTGTGTGTTTGTGTGTGTGTGTGCTTGTGTGTGTGCTTTATGTCAAGCATAGCTCATCTGAAGTATACCTGTGTGGACATGAGAGTCTGCAGAAAATGGTTATTTATTTCTCTTGAATTTATCCTACTTGTTAAACACAATTTGACAGATGGTTTGCAGCAAGAATAATGAAGCTGTTCCAGAGCCAAGTTGTATCTTCAATGTACCAGGGGTTATGTGGAAGAAAGGCTTTCCTGGGTTGGGGTGGAGTCGAGGGTGAATTTAATTCTCTCTCACCCAAAGAAAATCATATTCGTTTCACTGAAACATCCAGAGACGTGAAGGTTTCTTTTTCCTAGTCTTATTATGTAGAAGCTTATCAAACTTTTTGTAAACCAACTGCCATATAATAATTGTTTCTCACGGTGGTTGCACCAGAGGCATTGTTTGTTTCTTCTCATCCCAGCTTTGGTTTCCTGTATTTGGGAGTATGAGAAAGATCTGTGATTTGGTCAACGTAAGAAACTCCTAGTCTCATGGTGGGTGGCGACCCATCTTTGATTTAGTTATTAAATCCTAGGGATTTGTCTGAAGCTCAGATTGGTCCAGTAGTTGGCTTGTCAACTAGACAGCAAGTGTTGGAGACTAGATATTGAACCCATTGACTCCAAACTTAGCCCTCTGTCCATTCTACTACATTTGTACAATTCTTATATTTTAAATGTGTATAAAAAGGGAATCTACCTTCCATTTGTAGTAGCACTATTTTCAAAAGCATTTTCACATCTATAGTGGGTTACTTTGTGAATGAACATGGACAGAGAGGATGACAGATTAATGGATTTGTTCATCTAAGAAGAACTAGTCTCCAAATAAGCATTTATTACTTAATAAAGTACCCATCATGTTGCAGGTACTAGCTGTAAAGAGACAAAAATGAAATTGTCTTGACCTCAAGGAGCTTACACTCTGCTGGAAAACAACATGTGTACAGACCCTATGATCCTAAGTATGTATAAAATACATAATTTGGTGGTTGAGGGAAGGAAGGTGGTAGCAATTGTGCTGAATCTTGAAGGAAGATATTGACTATAAGAGGCAGAACTGAGGTGGGAATATGCATTCCAGGCATGAGGCAAAGACTGGTCAAAGCCAGAGAGGTGGGGAATGGAATATCATGTATTCTTCTTTAAGCTTCTTTAGCAAGAACATAGGATGTGTTACAGGGCACAATACAGTAGATTATACTAATTTGCAATAAGTATGGGCTTTGGGCTGATCTCATATCCTGGCTACCAGGGGCTATCAGGTGTTGGTATTTCTTTTGGTGAGAAGGTTCAGGAGTTAGTTTGGTCTAGGAGTCAACTATTCCAACTTCTGTTATTGTTATCACAATTACTGTCATCGAATTACAATTATCGATGTATTAATGGGTAATATATAGGTAATATAGTAATATTGGTAATAATTGGTAATGAGTAATGTATAATGGGTAATGCACAGAGGTACCACAAATTGAAATCTTTGCCAACCCCCACCCCCCCAACATATAATGTGGTTTTGTGTAGGTTAGTGGTGTAACTTACTTAAATAGCCCACCCCCACTTACTTCTTTTTTCCTCCCTATTAAATACATTCTACTGCATTTTCTGGGGCAGCTAGGTGGTACAGTGCATAGAGTTCAAATCTGGCTTCACACACTTAATAGCTATGTGACCCTGAGCAAGTCACTTTACCCTGTTTGCTTCACTTTCCTCACCTGTAAAATGAGTTGGAGAAGGAAACGGCAAACCACTCTAGAAAACTCCAAATGGGGTCATGAAGAGTTGGACACAACTAAAACAACTGGACAACAGTAAGGACTGTTCTGAAATTTAAAAAAAATTACAAAATGAGTAGCAGAAAAAGCAAGATAAAGCCCAAGGACTGGGATATTGGAATTAAAGAAAAGGTGGAAAGTACCCTTGAGACAGAAGAAAAAGAAATCTGTTCCTTCTTTAATGATTTTGGGGAACACTAAATCATCTGCTGCCACAATATTGTTTCAGATTTTTCATCTGATGTCTTTATAGTCCTAACGAGATTGGAAACTCCTTGGGAGCAGGGAACATGTGTTCTCTTTCTCTTATGTCTCCCAGAGAACCTAGTGCTGAGAACCTAATAGACATCAGAACTGTAACTTATAACTTTGGAGCCATGGGCAGCCTTCATAAAATATTACTAAATGTTTCCAAACTTGCCCCTAAATCAGTTTTTTAAGAAAAAATTCAGAATTTTTATTTTTTGGAGGGGAGTAACTCAGTCTCCATGGGTGGATACTTTGGGGAGAGTCACTACTGGGGAAAGGCAATAAAAGGGGTGGGGCAAGAAAGGAGCTCTGCTGGGGTGTGAGGTGGGGAGGAAGCTTGCTAAGTAATAGCTTCCCTATTTTAACTGATTATTCTTGCTAACCAAATGCTAGGCTTAGTTGCATCTATGCTGCTAAAAGAGTGTATGCGCTATCAATGCCCTCTAAGTCTCTATACCTTGAGGCAAAACCCCAGTTGCTGCATACTAGTTATGACTGTGGTAGGCACTAAATGAATATTTATTGGAGTGAATTGAAAAAAGTACAGAAAGTAGTCAGAATGAGACCCCCAGGGAAATTAGCACAGATAAGATTGCCAGAACCAGGGATGCTAGGCTAGGAGATGGTTAAACAACTACCGCCACCAACAAAGTATTCAAACAAAGTGTGGACCAGAGGGCTTTCATTCACCAAATCTTCAAAATACTGCCTAGGAGGAGAGGATCTGAGTGAGGAAGAAACTATCTGAGTGAGCTCTCATGAACATTTTGGGATGACTCGAGAGTGTGAAAGAGACTATGTGTTTCCCTTAGCTGAGGTTATGCCACCTTATGGATGTCTTAATTCCAAAATTATCTCATAATTATATAGTGGCTGGTGCAGATGCTGCTTTTAAGCTTGCTAAGCAGTTAATAATTACAAAATGAAAGGCTGTGCAGCTTGTTGGTACTGCCCAAGGGGCCTCGGTTTGAACGGCCTAAAACGTCTTTTCATTTATTTCAATTTAAATAGGAAACAACTAGAGTTGGCTGTGTTTATTTAAAACAACCATACAGAATCATGTTACGTGATATTCCTCACTTCCTTGGATGGAGGTGAAGAGGGGCATCTTCTCATGAGGCTTTTTCTGGGCAAGTCTATATAACAGCTGAAGATGACTGGATTTGCCAACTTCTTTTTCTGTCTCCCAAATCTCCTAAGATTTTTTTCTTTGCTCTTCCTATGCCCTTCCGGCAAGGCAAGAGAATAAAAAGGCTGCAACTTCTCCTTTCTTGACCAAATGAGATGAAGATATGTCTGTATCTTCCCGCTACCTGCTTTCTTCCTCTCTCTAAAGATCTTCCTCTGTGTAGTCCTACGCCAAAGTGTTAATTTATGGATGAGGAAAAAGGGGTTCTAGTCCAAAAAATATTCATTCTATTTCTACTCCCCCACCGCTTCCCTCCTCTTGCTTCCTTTCACTATTTTTTTGTATGTGTGGATTTTACCCATGGATACAA
Organism: Trichosurus vulpecula; assembly: GCF_011100635.1. Lineage (NCBI taxonomy): Eukaryota > Metazoa > Chordata > Mammalia > Diprotodontia > Phalangeridae > Trichosurus > Trichosurus vulpecula. Next base: position 57,810,949 of record NC_050580.1, read on the forward strand.
TCCCATCCTCCCACCCCCGAGACCCTCAACATTGTGAGAATGCTAAATTGTAATAGTCTTGTCAAGTTCTAGAAGCATGTGAACCATTAATTCAATTTTTTAGTCTTTTCTTTTCCTTGCTTATCTTTCTTTTGTTTTGCATTTGTACCCAAATACTCTGCTCACCTTCTTCCGAAGGAAAATATCCCTCAAATTCTATCATTTTTTTGTGAAAATATTTTATCATTGATGATTAAAGTTAGTATTGCATGATGTTATTTTGGGGGTATAGATTTTCTTTGCTTTTTGGAATAGCATATTCCAGTGTTTCTTTCTTTCTTTCTTTCATTCTCTCTTTCTCTCTTTCTTCTTCCTTTCTTCCTTCCTTCCTTCCTTCCTTCCTTCCTTCCTTCCTTCCTTCCTTCCTTCCTTCCTCCTTTCCTTCCTTCCTTCCTTCCTTCCTTCCTTCCTTCCTTCCTCCTTTCCTTCCTCCCTCCTTCCCTCCCTCCCTTCTTTCCACCCTCCCTTCTTTCCCTCCTCCCTTCCTCCCTCCCTTCCTTCCTTCCTTCCTTCCTTCCTTCCTTCCTTCCTCCTTTCCTTCCTTCCTTCCTTCCTTCCTTCCTTCCTTCCTTCCTTCCTTCCTCCTTTCCTTCCTTTCTTTCCTTCCTTTCTTCCTTCTTTCCTTCCTTCCTTCCCTCCCTCACTCCCTTCCTTCCCTCCCTCCCTCACTCCCTTCCTTCCCTCCCTCCCTCACTCCCTTCCTTCCTTCCTTCCTCTCCTCCTCCTTCTTCTCTCTCTCTCTCTTTCTCCCTCTCTCTCTCTTCCTTTCTTCTTTTTTCAAACAAAACATAGTCTTGAGCTATTTGTACCATTTTCCCTCAGTATGTAAAAGACTTCTTCCTTACTTCTTGTAGGATTTATTGTACAAGCATACCTAGGAGATATGGAGGTTTTGTTTCCCATCGAGGCAATAAAGCAAATATTGCAACAGAGTGAGTCACATGAATTTTTTGGTTTCCTAATTCATATAAAAGATATGTTTACACTATACTGTAGTTTATTGAGTTGTCTAAGAAAACATACATACCTTAATTAAAAAATACTAACGCTAACCATCATTTGAGCCTTCAGCGAGTTGCAATCTTTTTGCTGGTGGAGAGTCTTGCCTCTGTGGTGATGACTACTAACTGATCAGGGTGGTGGTTGCTGAAGGTTAGGGTGGCTGTGACAATTTCTTAAAATCAGACAACAATGAAGTTTGCCTCATTTGCCTCTTTTCACTTGAACACTTAGAGGCCATTGTAGGGTTATTAGTTGGCCTAATTTCAATATTATTTTTTCTTGTGGAATAGAAAGGCCTGATGAAAGGGAGAGAGATGGGGAAATGGCCAGTCAGAGGAACAGTCAGAACACATATAACATTTATTGATTAAGTCTACCATCTTATATAGGTATGGTTTGAAGCACCCCAAAATAATTATAATAGTAACATCAAAGAACACTGATCACAGATTACCTAACATATAATAATAATGAAAAAGCTAGAAATATTGTGAGAATTATCAAAACATGATGCAGAAACATGATGTGAGCACATGCTGTTGGAAAAATGGCGCTGGTAGACTTGCTTGACACAAGGTTGCCATAAATGTTCAGTTTGTAAAAAAACGCAGTATCTGTGAAGTGCAATAAAATGAGGTAAGCCTCTGAAGCTTAATCATGACACTTCTTGGTGAATTAAAGTTTGAGATTCTCTCTATCAATGTCTTATGAAGTCTCAAGTTGTACTCTCAATTCTCAGTACTTTTTAGTAATTTTCTTACATGAGTTCCTGAAATATATTATTCAAGGACTTTATTTCATTTTTTATGGAAAATTTATGATTTTTAGATTGCATCTGTGCATTCTGTTTTCAAGATCAGTTGCCTTGGCTTATAAACAACTCATGTGACTTTCTAAAATTATTGTCTTTTGATTTTGTTTTGTCCATTTTTCTTCCATCAATGCATTTTTATATCCAAATTGTTTTGTCTCTCTTTTTCAGAGAATTATTTATTGTTTGAGATCCTATGATGTTCTAAATTGTCCATTTTCTTATCCATTTTTTCATTTCTCCTTTAAGATTTCCATCCCACTTTCCATTATTTTTAATTAATTTATGTTTGTGTTTCTTAGCCACTATGGAGTGGGAAGGTAAAATGGAAGCAATAGTGGTAGTAACTGTTATGAAGATGTTTATATGTACTCTAACTCATTCCTAATTCCAGACCTCTGTCAGTCAGTGCAATGAGTGACCTTCTGCTCTGGATAGAGGTTCAAGTCTTCAACCTCTCCAGTTTTGGTACCCATTGGGGAGATCTTTGTAAGGCAGAATTTTCTTTGGGGCTACTTTGTGGATCACTAAGGGCTTCAGTAGCTATTAGATATCTAAGATGAGTGATTTTATCATGGAATATGGCAGAAGAAATTAAACAATAATGCAGTAGATCTAAAGAAATCTTGTTTCCTTAGTCCTGTTTTGCTCACTTTCATTCACATCATTCAAGAATTTTAGAGTTGGAATGAGCCCTTCCTTATCCAAGACTTTCTAATCCAACCCAGACCTGAGCAATAACTCCCTTTTCTCCCAACAAACCCTGTGAAGGGCCATCCAGCTTTTTGATTCAGTCCCTATAGTTAAGGGGAACCCACTGTCTCCCAAGGGCACTCATTTCATTTTTAGGCCTTTTTCATTGTTTGGAAGTTTTTTCTTACCCCAAGCCTGAATTTGTTTCTCTGCAGTTTCCCTTTACTAATGCCAGCCCTGTCTTCTGGAGCCAAGCAGAAGTCAAATCAAGACAACTAGCAGTTATTAAGTACCTACTATGTAACAGGTACTGACTGTGCTAATTATTGGGTGTATAAAGAAAGACCAAAAAAATCCTTGCTCTCAAGGATTTCTTGGTTTAATGAGGGCTATAACATGCAAATAACTATGTACAGATAAGATATAAACAGGATAAATTTGGGATAGTCTCACGAGGGAGTAAGAATAAGGAGGACTGGGAAAGACTTCTTGGATTTGGGCTAAGACTTGAAAAAAGCTAGGGAAGCCAGGAGGAATAATTGAGGAGGGAGAACATTCAAGGCACAGGGGAGAGCCATTGAAAACACTCTAACCCTTCTTCCATATGAAAGTCTTACAGAATGCTTGAAGACAGCAACATATCCCGGCTGTCTTTGTTTCTCTAAGGCTAAGTAGACCCATTTCATTTGTCTGTTTCTCACATAGCATAGATTTGAGACACTTCACTCTCCTGGTTGTCCTCATCTGGACACTCTCCACCATAATAACATCCTTTCTAAAATGTGGCAGCCCAACAACAGAGCATGATATTCTAGGTATTGTCTGATAAGGCTAGAGCACAGTGGGATTGTTATCTCCCTAGTTTTGAACATGTCACCATGTACTTCTTTTAACATCACCCCAAATCACATTTGCTGTTCAGTTGTTTCGTTTGTGTCTGACTCTTTGTGAACCCATTTGAGTTTTCTTGGCAAAGATGCTACAGTGGTTTGCCATTTCCTTCTCCTGCTCATTTTAGAGATGAGGAAACTGAAGCAAAAAGTGTTAAGTGACTTGCCCAGGGTGACACAGTAAGTGTCTGAGACTGAATTTGAACTTGAGTCTTGCCTCCAGGTCCAGTTCTGTATCCACTGTGCTACCTAGCTGCCCCTAGTGGGCTTTTTTACCTGCCACATCACACTATGGACTTGTGTTGGACATAAAGTCTACTAAATCTCCCAGATCTTTCCCCCTAAGTAGGGATAAATATATTTTTGTAAGAACTTGGATTAAGAAAATCAGTGTCACAAGGGAGTAGAGCAATGGCTAAATTATAGTTCATCTGAAAAAAGATCTGGAGGAAGCCCTCCAGCATGTTGGATTAACTTCCTAGGGAAGATTTATGGGAGGATATGGACTAGAATAGTGCAGGATAAAATGGTGTGGATGTGTTGAAATTTACTACACTGGAGGGAGAACCCATGATGTTGAGATCATAGGTCTACTAGAGTGAACTTCATTGTATTAAATTCAGGTCAGAGTTCTAGCATGTATAAGATATTTTTTTGAAACCCTGATTCTATCATTTAACTTTATGTATTGATTCATTTATTAATTTATTTGTTTATACACGCATGCACACACACACACACACAAACATATGTTTATTTATTCAGCCTTGCTTTGTATCATCTGCAAATCTGACAAACATGCCATTTATATCTTCAAGTTGTTGATAAAATGTCAAAGACTGATCTCATGGGCATTACACTATAGACTTTCTTCTTAAATTAATGGTCAAATTCTTTGGGCCTTTTAACCAGTTCCAAATTAACTGAACTGTACTATTGTCTAATCCACAGCTAGACTTTTTGTTCATATCATTCACAAGATTAGAATGAGACAATGTCAAATGCTTGACTGAAATCTTGGTTAACTTAGTAATGGTTAATTGTATCAAAAAATGAAAGAAAGACTGGTGTGATTTGTTCTTTATGCAACCATGTACTTATTGCTCACTGTGGTAATCATTTCCTTTTCTACATGTACACTCATTTTCCCTTTACTAACATATTCTAGAATCTTGGCAGGAATTGAAGTCAAGTTCATTGGCCTAAAGAGTAGCTACATTTTCTCCATTGTTTTCCATTTTCTATCCCTTGTGTCATTTTATTTATTTTCCAAAGATGCCTGAGATTGGCTTAGCAATCCCATATGCCTGGAATGTAGTTTTGTCTCGGTCTGGTGACTTGAACTCATTAAGAGTGGCTTGGTGTTCCATTATAAGATAAGGAATGATCTATCTTGGGTTTCAACTTCGAATTAGCCACTTTCGTTCTGTCCTTTCCTTTCTCTCTCTTCATTCATTGGTTCATTCATCCTATTCTTCAACATTTATTGACCACCAGTGAGATCATGAGCGTTATAGTAGATGATGCCTGTTCACTAGGAGCTTACTCTTTAGTAAAAGGGTTCTTAATCTTTTTTTGTGTATGCCATGGACTCCTTTGGCAATCTTCTAAAGCCTAGAGATCCCTTTTTAGAACAATGTTTCTAAATACATAAAACAAAATACATAGGATTACAGAAGAGATCAATTGTATTGACATGAAGATGTACTTTTTGCCCATGAAAGTTCATGGACTCCTTTATTCTATCCATGGACTCCAAGTTAAGAACCCCTGCTCATAGATTTAATAGGAATTTTTTTTGTGGAAGAGATTTGAGATTTTCTGCTTCAAAGGAATGGCTTATATTTGTAAATCTAGTGACCGAAGGGATTGGGGGGAGTAGTTGGTATATATGTAGGGGCACTAAATAGGATTTTTGGAATATCTCTACAAGGCTAAAATAAAGGGAAGGGAAAGATTATACCTGTTTCAGGGGAGGAAAGGTTCCTGACAGGAAGAGAACATTTATCTCTTTAACCCTTGGGTGAGTCCTTTTGTTCCCCAAAGGAGCCTGTTTATATTCACTTTAATTTTCTCATACAATTACAAATGGTAATGACTAATTCTTATTTCAGATCCTCATGTGGAGAGCTCAAGTCTGAGAATACAGATTTCAGTGGTCTAAGCTGCGTATCCAGCTGGCTCTTGTAGAGGCCCCCAAATCAATGGCTTTTTGGAGGGAAAATTGCCCTTCGTGACTCCCAGTTACCCTTATAGCTTCTTTTACAATCACATTCCCAACAATTCCACTTCCAGAGCCAAATTCAGACTCTTTCTGGAATCATCTTTTAAGTAAGAAGGTGTGTGTGTGGGGAGGCATATTCTGGGCCATCTGGAAGTGGCCTGTGTAACCATTTGAATGCAATTTGGCTTGTGTTCACATACAATTCCAGTGCAACTGAGCAGGAAGGAGCTAATATGTTTTCTGCATTCCCAAATGTTTTATGTATGGAATTTTGGGAAGGTGTGTGAGCTCCGGCTCTCAATGCCAAGTAGATGGAAATTCTCCAGCAGATTGGGGCTTGAGAGGCTGGGTAATTTTTCCATTTTTGGAACTAAACATTGAATGCTTGGGATTGAACCTTAGATATAAGTTCTTGAACCTATCATGGTGACAAAATCACTTCAGTTAGAAATCCATAATAAAGTAATTGGGACAATTGTCTTGGAATGTCTGGGGAGTTTTTTGCTTGTTTGTTTTTATTTTAAAGAACAAAATTATAAGACTCTACAGTCTGACCATAATATATATTTTTTAAGCCACATCTCCAATTTCATCAATGTAGGAAGCTTTTGATGAGTAATTTCCTCTTCCAGTGGAGACTGACACCTTTTCTGCAGTTTATTTATCTCTGAGCTCTGGGCACTGAGAGCTTAAATGTGTCTCCCAGGGTCACACCCCCAGTAGGCAAGACTTAAATCTACGTTTTTCTGCTACTGAGGCTCGCTGTCCACCAACTCTGCCATATAACATCTCTGTGATCTGTCCTTTAAAAGGCACCTTTTTAAAAAATATATCCCTTCCATGACCCCTACTCAGCAAACCATCCCTCGCATCAAAGAGTATAAGACAAAGGTGGGGGGGAACTGTTGAAGCAGACTAATCCATACATCAACTATGTCTCAAAGGGAGTAAAGATCACATGGGGGGCAGGAGAGGGAAATAGTCAAGGAAGGTTTCATAGAGGAGGTGACTTTTGAGCCCTCGCAGAGTCATCAGAACTAGCCATGTATCAAGAGGGCATTCCAGGCCATAGAAGATTAAATGGTAGGAGCAGAGATACAGAACTGGGCATGCTTAGATGACAGGACTGGAACATACAGTTTGTATAAGAGAATAATGGGAGATCAGATTGAAAGACAGTTTACTCACTGTCTAATTATTATGACGGAGCAGTAGAGATGAGAAAATACATTTTCTTCCCTTCTTTGCAAAAGTGGGTAGCTGAGTCTCTTATCTCTCTTGCCTTCTTGGCTTTTTAGACCATTTTGATGTTTAGAGGTAGAACCAGGGCCCCCAGCTCCTAACTCTGCTAAGTTATATATGTTTAGCTCATTTATAATCTTGCCTCATAAATCAATTTCTTCAGCTCCTTAATTGTGGGAACTGCTCTATTCTCAACTCCCTCCAATTACCCACTTGTATCCAGGTAGTTAATTGAAGGTAATGCCTCTTTGGGGCTAGAAAATAACACCAGGACTACTGGGAAGTGGGAGGTGGGGTGGCCAACTCTCTCTGCTCAATGTTTAGATGGATTCTAGATATACCTGTGACTGATGTCTCCTGGCCTCTCAGAAATAGTGAGGAATGATTCCCTTTAGTCGTATTAATGGAAGAAACAAGGGAGGTACTGCAGTGATGAAGCCCAGGGCCTGAGTGGTCATGGCCTCAACCTGTAGTGAATGGATCTGTCACTCATTCTATCTAGTAGAGTCAGGTTAGATTCATCAACTGGCTTCTTGGTGGGATGCCAGTTACTTATCTTTATTTTTACCTTTGTAGGTGTCATTAGGCTCATCATCTTTACAGATATAATTCCAATGAGCCAACATGTATCTTTTAGCACCATACCAGATACAAAAAAAGGGGATGACATAATTCCTGTCCCCAGAGTCTTAACAATCCAGGTGGGAAGGTGAGAAACATAAGTCTTACCATCTAGGTGGGAAGGTGAGAAACCTACAGACAGAAAATAATAAAAGAAATCCTCTTTCAAATGGAATGAGGTTCCTCTTTTGGGATCATTATTATTCATTATCTTTGTGTGTTTCTTTGAACACCTGCCCACTGTGAGTGGTCCTGTGCCAGGTGCTGCGTCAAGGAGAACGATGGCAGACAATGACAAAGGAATGACTGGGTCTGTGTTTTTGTGAGTGTTCTCCATGGTTTCCATTCCTACTTACTCTTCACCCAGTCCACCTGGGAAAATTCTGAAGGAAGAGCTTCCCGGACTGGTCTTCTTTGTGTTTTAGGTCTTTTAGATTTTGCAGGTCATTGTTCAGCCTTTGTTCAAGAGTCTCGGGGCCAGAGGAAAAGAATTTGTAAAAGGACTTCAGTCAGTCAACAGGCAATTAAGAGCTTACTATGTGGCTTACTTTAACACCATGATAGATGCAAAGAATAGCAAAAAGCTTGCCCCTGCTTTCAAGGAGCTCCCATTCTGATGCAAGGAGACAATATACAAATAACAAGGTACAGCATAAATGGAAGGTAGCTTCAAAGGGAAGGCCTAGCAGTAGGGATGGGGGTGAAGGAGGCATCTGGAAAGGTGATTGAAATTTAGGAGTAATTTTTCAGCCTTTGTGGGGATCAGGCTCTGCAAACAATGATAGGCCTGCAAGCAAGAGGGGCAGTTGCAAATCCAAAAGGAGTCTTTTATTCATAAGCCCATACGATATTTGAGCTAGTGGGCATTTTGGAAATCCTTAAGTCTTCTTCATGTGTGGAAAGTGCTGTAGCGGAATCTTTGAGGGGACCCAAGAGGTTCATTACTCAGCTATCTGGGTTCTGGGGACTGGGTTCAGATAATATGAAGGAATCAATTAAGAGTGAAGCAAGTAGCCTTTTATTCTGAATGGGGTAGGCACCAAGATGGATGGCATCTGACCTGAGCCTGACATAAGGAGTTTCCTTTTATACAGATTTTTAGGGCAGCCTTCATAAGCTAAGCATATTCAAAGCAATATCGTGTGAAACAAAGAAAAGAAATATGGCCATTCATAAGACACAGGGGGTTGTGCAAAGAGAATAGTGTGCTTGTTGGAGAAAATCATATATTCTTAGCTACAAGAGATAGATAAGGCAGTTATCATCTGAATGTAGCTGGTCTCAGCAAGTCATAGAAATCTGCCCATTGGGCCAGAGAAGAAAGAGAACTTTCTGAGGACTCTGGAATCTCCCACCTTCAGCAGCTAAGTCTTTTTGTACCAATAAGAGGGAAAAAGGAGACCCTGAAGGACACAAGCTGGTGCAGTGGGACTAGTACAATGGCTAATATAGAGCCAGATGGAGTCAGGAAGCCTTGAAGCAGCACTATTTCTAAGTAGGGGAGGGTCTGTGTGTTGTACAAACATGTCAGGGAAGTTCGGTAAGAGATATTAAGGTAAGGGAGGCAAGGAGGCCCATTGGAGGCTGCCAACCTCAGGAAACTTGCTGAAGTCATTTTCTGGGGTCCACCTAGAGAGGGAGGCATAATTTTATCCACTTCTCCCACAGTGCAATAATAGTAATAAATAATAATAATAAAGGCGATCATTATGGAATGGGAACTAGATCTGTGATTTCATCAGCTTTAGGGAATGTCCTTGTGAATAAACTCCATATACCAGTGCAAGCTGGTGTGTTAGGTAATAGAGGTTAGGTGACTTGTCTAGAGTCACGCAGGCAGTATGTGTCAAAGTCATGATTTTAACCCACGTTTCCTTGGCTTTAGAGCCAGCTTTCTCTTAACACTGCCTCTCTAATAATAATAATAAAGTTAATAATAACTGATACTTATATGGAAGTGACGTTTGCAGAGCACTTATCTCATTGGACCTTTACACCCACCCTTTGAGGTAGGTTCTGTCATTATCCCCAATTTACCCACAAGGAAACTTAGTCTCAGGGGAGTTAATTAACTTTCCCTTAAAATGTTGGGCTTTGATAGGAAAGTTTTCACCTTGTTTTGTCTCGCTTTATTGTATTTGTATCCTCAGTATTTAGCACAATGTAGTTAATAAATGATGTCTCTATCTCTCTCTTCCTTCCTTCTTTCCTTCCTTCTTTTCTTCCTTCCTTCCTTCCTTCCTTCCTTCCTTCCTTCCTTCCTTCCTTCCTTCCTTCCTTCCTTCCTTCCTTCCTTCCTTCCTTCCTTCCTTCTTTCCTCTCTTTCAACACTCTTAGATTTTTCTTTCTTTAAGCAGATTAAGGGAGCAATTTAATTTTAGAAAAAGTTTTACAACAGGATTTCTTTATTGATGCACTGAAATGGATTTGATTTACAAAAAAATTGACTTACATGTCTTTTCAGAAATGCATCTGGTACTTTAATAAAGTCAGATAATTGTAGGTCACCTCCCTGGCACCATCCTCAGGGCTAAACCTTTGTCAGTGTATGTGTAAGGGTCATCTAAAGGATTATAGTTCCAGATCTCGAAGATACCAAAGAGCTTATCTAGTTCAAAATGGAGGCCCAGAAAGGTAAAGGTCATGTAGATACTAACAGAGCCAGGAATCAAACCCCAAGGTCTCCAACTCCAAAATACTGTGCCGTTTCCACTGTACAGAAATAGCCGCTAGTTTGAGGACCCCAAGGAATTTTCGGCCTGTGACAATGAGTTAGTCATCACATTTGGATGCTCCAGATTTTGGGGAAATTATTCTTTACCGTGCTTCCCTCCAAACAGGAGGAAGAATGAGTAGAAAAATTATACCACTGATCTGAGCAATACTTCAGACAATTTCTAACCCCCCTGGCTCTAATGATGACTAGGATGTTGAATCCTGCATCTCCTTAGAGGTTTTTGGCTTTTGGTGTGGATGAGTCAAATTTCAGTGGTGAGGATGGAAGATGATGGCTTCTGATCTTCAGCTTTTAAGTTGAGAATTGTTTTCCAAATTGTGTTTTAATTCTTGGCGAGCAAGCGGCCTGGAGCGTCAAGGGGCGGGGGGAGACTGAAAGAAGATGGGCCGTGCCCAGCCCCCAGAATAGCATCTGAAGTACTGTGTGTGTGTCTTTCCCCCCTAACCTGGCATAGCTGATGGACAGAAAATGCTCAGAAAATGACTACTCTAACCACAAAAATGGTTGAGTAATTCAAGCTTGACTTTTTGAAGAATTTTGATTCTGAAAATAGGACTCTTAAGGAAATGTATACACCATTTTATTTCTCCCCTTTGTGAGCTTAATTAACCTCACGCTTAGGTAATGGGATCACATTTGGGAAATAGTTTGGGATGAATGAAGTTAAGCTTTCCCTAGAAATTTTACTTCCTTTAGTTATTAAAAAGTGATATTTATTTGACAGTACTGAATTTGCCATGAAAGGTATTGTGGGAGAAAATGTCATGTGAAGTTGTCCTTATCTTTTTTTAAAACCTTTTATTGTTATACTTTTATTTTTACACCACAATCATTTTCTCCAACACCCCTCACACCCCAACTGTTCTGTGTGACCAAAAAAAGTACATTAAGGTAAAGGCAATTGACATATAGTGACTGGGTCTGACAGTCATCTATCTGTCAGACAATCTGGAGACCTCATCCTTCTACTGATAGGATGAAGGTATTATGAGTTCTCCAGGGTTGAGATCATTCTTTATAATTCATCAGAATTCAATTGCTTTTTAGTGTTAGCATTTCTATTGTGTATATTATTCTTTTGATATTGACGTTTAATTTTGTATTATACATATAAATTTTCCCATGTTTCTCTGAATTCTTCTTGCTAATAATACATTGCTGATAGTACAATCACATACCACTGCATTCAGAAACCATGACTTGCTAGCTGTCACCCAAGGGGCACTCATTTTGTTTTTAGGTTTGATTTTTTTACCATCGCAGGGAGTGCTACTAAGACTATTTTGTCATATATAGGACTCTTTCTTTATGTCATTGGTCTCCTTGGGGATATATACTAAGTAATGGGATGGTTGGGTCAAAGGGGATGACTGGTTTAATGACTTTTCTTACATAATTCCAAATTGGTTTACACAGTGGTTCTCTGTGTTATTGTGACTGTCTTCCTACAACCCCACCAAAACTGGCTGATTGCATTTTTTTAAACTCATCTTTGCCAATTTGAGGGGTGGGAACTGAAACTTCAGAGATGTTTTAATTTGCATTCCCCTTATTGTTAGTGATTTAAAGCACTTTTCATGTGGTCTCTGATGATTTGCATTTTTTCTTCTGAAGAATATTCATCTCCTTTGACCCTTCAGAGTCTTTCTTTGTTTTGGATCAATTATTGTCCTCATGTTTCCTTCTAAATTAAAGCCATTTTCTGAAGAGTCTTAAAGGATGACCTCTCTGCTCACTGTCCTTGTTCAATTTGCCTTCCTTCCCCAGGGTCTAATAAGAAATCAAACATTCAGCCAAATTTTTGCCTCAGTTTTATCTCCTGGCAATAACTTGCTGGAAAGTGTCCTGCCTTCCATCCCTAGCTGGCCCTTCCTATAGCTTTGCTCTTCCTCTGACTGTAGCAAGAGAGAGATTCCACATTTTGTTTCAGCTTCCTCCATATCTGAGGTGTTAGTGGCATCTTTAGTAGATCAGACATTTCTTCTTCCTGCTTTAAGATTCACTCAAATACTCAATAGGCTCTTTGATCATCATCAGTGTGAGCATTTTGGCCAAGAAATCTGAAGCTAAAGCTTGTGTCTCATATTTTTTTGGTTGAGTATTTCTTCTCTGCATCTGTGATGCAGATTATAAGTATTCATGCCTGCCGACTGTATATGGACCCTTGCCTGTATCTTTCCATCAGTTCACAGACAGGGACTACTCAATGTTCTAAATGTCTTTTTCTGGTTCCGCCATCTTGAGAATATAGTGGAGCATGGGGGCTGTCAGTTATATCTTACAATCGTTACATGACCAACCAATTTTTTTTTAACATATCCCTTTGATGACATCCGTTCATACCTCATCTCCTTAATTCCTCATTTATTTTGGTTGCAGCCTGTTTGTGCCCATTGTGTCCTTCTTAACTGTCCTTGGAGTGATGCTCAATTTTAATTCTATAATGACAGTCACATTCTTTGATTCACAGCTATATAGCAACACCATAAGAATATTGGCATAAAAATGGGCTTTTGCTTCAGGATGAAGCTTGGGATCATTAAAAGGACCTTGTGATTTTCCAGAGGCAATCCAGTCCTCTCTCTTCCTTCTGTTTATTTCTGGGCTCAACTCATCCATTTGTATCATCTGTCCAGGATACAAACACACACACAATACTCCTATATACAAATATACACATATGTACAAAGATATGTATGTATAAGTACATGCGTATGTATATGTACACATATATTTAAATATGTGTAAATATGCACACGCATTTTAAATATGTGGGTATACACATGTTTATAGACACCTGTATGTGTCTATATATACACACACAATACACACATATACACAAACATGGCATATTTCCCACCAATTGCACTCCTTGGATTAGACTCCACTATACCCCCAGGAAACCTCATAATAAGGAAACTTATCATCTTGGGAGATTGAGAGCTTTGGTGCTCATACTTCCTCAGCACCCTCATTGTCCTCTGCTCTCTGATTGGAGGACTGGAAGGCAGAACAAAGTTTTTCCTAAAGTATCCTTTTAAAGAAAGTTTCCAGGCCAGCCATCTCTTCCTTTCCCACCAGCTCCACTCCTTTGGACTGGACTCCATCAAGCCCTCAATACCTTCTCTAACCCACGCCACCATACCCCACCTTTTTAAGCTTCCTTTTGTGTATTGTCTCCCATTAGATTATAAGTTCCTTGGAGGCGGGGTGGTCTTTCTTTTTCATATTTGTATCTCCAGCATTAGTATGGTGCCTGGCTCATAGAAGGCATTTAATAAACTAATTTACTGTTTATTGACTGACTAACTGATAGAACTGGGCTGCCAATCACTATCCTCTCTCAAGAGTTTAGTCTAACTATGCAAAAAACCAAATGGATGAAGAATGATTGTTGTCTAACTTTGGTATGTAGTTTATAGCCAATCTATAGATTTTATCCACATATGTATTTTTGTGCATGCATATGTGTGTATACTTATATACACACATATACATGCACATACAAGCACACAGTATGCACCATATGGCAGTTGCTAAGCACACAGTATGTATAAATAAATGTATATATGTGCATACATGTATATGCACATGTCTATATGCATGCAAACATACTCACATTTACACATATATGTAAAGTCTGTAGATTGTTCATACAACTGAATATCATAGTTGAACAATTGCCATTCTTCATCCATTTGGTTTTTGCATGAGTCGATAGGTAAATTCTTGAAAGATTAAGGATTACATATACAAAGATCAACTATTCCTGGAATTGGGTTCCCTTAGTTCAATACCATCCACAAACAGGAATCTCAGAAGAACCTCATCAGCTATAGGAAAACCCTTCTCCACTGTGACTTGATGCTTACTTTCCTCCAGGAGAATGGTGAACATCTTTGGCAAACATACATCTCCCTGTTTGTGCCTTACCTGATATTTCTGATCAGAGGGTTATTGATCTAGGTTATCTCTGTTGTTATATCTTTCAGGGACTCTTGTATTATTTTGGGTTTTTTTTGGCAGGGCAATTGGGGTTAAGTGACTTGCCCAAGGTCACACAGCTAGTAAGTGTGTCAAGTTTCTGAGGCTGGATTTGAACTCAGGTCCTCCTGACTCCAGGGTCGGTGCCCTACTCATTGAGCCACCTAGCTGCCCCTCTCGTATTATTTTGACACTTGTATGTGAGATACCTTGTTGGAGAAGAGCCTTTATGGGTTTTATTTTACTTTGCCAAATCAATTTTTAAAAACAGTCAACAAGCACACATAAGTACAGTGGGGTCTTATATTCTCTACTTCTTTTCTGGAATACACCTGTAGAATGTCTGTCTGTACTCTTCTAATAAGCTCATCAAGGATATCCTTGTTGTGTGTTTGGTTTGGGGGTTGGTAAACCATGGCCCCAGGGCCAAATCCAACCCTTTGCCCACTAAGAATGGTTTTTTACATTTTAAAATACAATAAAACTTTAAGGATGTAAAAAACATTCTTAGCTCCTGGGCCTTGTAGTATGCCCACCCCTTGCATAGATCTTTCTTGTAAAAGTTTTATATAGATGTTTAAGTAGGCATATGGATCATTAGTTTTTGTTGGTCTCTTGGTTACCTTTTTTCATAACAATAAGGTCCAAGATTTTTTGGTGCCTTAGGCCTCTTTCCCTCACTAGGGAAAACATGCATAGCCAAGATGTCCCACAGTCACACCAATATTGTAGCATCTTTGCATGCTAAGGATGGTTTCAGTGGCTTCCTTTTTTAAACCCAGCTTCCAATTTTAAGTCCTCTTTTAAGATTGCCCCTAGATCAAAAAACAAACTCCTCTGCTTGTCATTTAAAGCCCTTTGCTATCTGGTCCCAGGCCATCTCTCCAGGCTAATTACACATTGCTTCCCTCCCACACACTCTTGTGAGCCAAACAATCTCATTTGTTGTTCTCTGAACATGACATTCTATCTCCTCTCTCTGTGACTTTTCATAGGCTGCTTTCTGTGTCTTGGGTGCTCTTTTTCTTCCCCTCTACATCTTGGAATCACTAGCTCCCTTCAAGGCTCAACTGCAGGGCCCCCTCCTTCAAGAGACTTCCTCATTCTTCCATTTGTCAGAGGTCATTCTTATATGTTCATATGTGTAAATGTGCGTGTATCCTGGTATTTGCTTATCTGAGAACATGTTATGTCACCCAGTAGAATGTAAGCTGATTGAGGGCAAAGGCTGTCTCACTTTTGTATTTGTACCCCTGGCACATAGCACAGTTCCTGGCACTTAGTAGGAACTTAATGTTTGTTGAATGATTTTGAAAACTATTTCTTCTTGCTTTTTTTTAGCTTTAGTCTTTGCTCTGATTAAGTCAATATGCAAGTAGCTGATTGAGGAATAATTATCCCAACTACTTTGTCCCGTAAGACTTGATGAAGGGTATAGTTTCAGAGAAACCTGGGAAGACTTGTATGAACTGATGGAGGATGAAGTGAGCATAACCAGGAGAATAATTTATATAATAATAACACTATAAAGACAAACAAGTCTGAACGACTTAGAAGTCTGGTCAGTGTGACCAGCCATGGTTCCGAGGACTTATGATGAAACATGCTACCCACCTCTTGACAGAGAGGTGATGGACTCAGGGTGCAGATTGAGACATAATTTTTTTGGACGTGGCCAGTGTGGGAATTTGTTTTGTTGACTATGTATGTTTGTAACATGGCTTTTGTTTTTCTTTTTTTCTCAGTGGGGGAAGGGAACGTGAGGACTGTGGAGGGAGAGTGAGGTTTTTGTTGAATAAAATTAATTATTTTATTATTACTAATTAATTAATTTAATTAGTAAAAACCCACACATTTGTGTTGTCATTTACTTTCAATCCGTTAAACACCAAGCACTATTAAACACTACGTGGCAGGTGCTGAGTATACAAAAATGAAAACAAAACCATGCTGGCCCTCAAGGAACTTGCATTCTATTATCTATCTCTCTCCCCGTCCTGATTCCCACCCCTGTCTCCATCTCTCTATAACAGATACATGTATACATGTGGATGTATATACATACTTATCTCCATATATGTAATACACACATATGTTATACAGACACATATTTGTATATGTGTATTTAAAAATAGGTATGCATGATTTGGGGGTGAAGATACTAGTACCCAGAGGGGTCAGGAAAGGTTTTACATAGAAAATGACGTGGAGCTGGACAGACAACAGATCTCATATACAAAGCACTAGTGACTAAGTTCATGCTTTTAGGTGATCTTTGTATGTGACTCTTCATACCCTCTGCCACCTCTTCTGTCACCCTGACGCTGCAGAAATGTAACGGCTGCACAGGGCTGGTCATCCTTTTGTATTTTCTTTGTTTCGTGGGTTGCTATGGCCAAAGAATTCATTACCAAGTGGCCAAACTGTAGGGGTGAGCCTCTCTATACCTTGCTAGGCTCTTCTACAGACAGCAAACATAATCTCATTCCTGGGATCATCCTGGGGGAGGGAAGCTCAAATGTTCTGATCTGTTGATGTTTGTCTTGACTTTGCTTTTTCCCCCCAATATATTTAGTTAATTTCCGAATGCTGTAGTCACTAACCCTTACTGTAGACATGGACAAAGAAGCCTAAGGTGATCGTGGAAGGACTTTTATAGCATCACAAGGATAATTCAGCCGCGTACATTTGCGTGGGTCCTAGGAACAAATCCTGGAATAAATTAGGGTGTGCTTAAGAGAAGTGAGGTGACCCTCACTCAAGGAAGAATTCTAGATTGTTTGAAATCTCCCCTGTCTCTCTCCCTGGCAGCCTTGAGTTTTCCTGCCCACCCTCTTACCCTAAGTAGATAGTGCCTGTTCATGATTCATCCCTCAGGTGCCTGAAGGCACCTTGGTGTAATAGAAACTGGAGTGCTCTGGTTCTTAGTTAATTGTCTCTGTAAAAGTGGGGAAATCATCTGGACTTTAGTTTTCCCACCGTACCTTAGATATAAAACCGGAAGGCACCTCAGTACAACTTAGTGCATCTAGTACAGTCTCCTCATTTTATAGATAAGGAAACTGGGACTCAAAGAGAAGTGACTGTTCCAGGATCACACAGCTCATACTTTACAGTACAGGGATTTGAACCCAGATCTGTGTTGTAAGATGAGGACATTGGCCTAGAGAATCTTAAAGGTCCCTTCCATTTCTATAATATTGTGATTCCAGGGAGAGTGAGACACTTTTGTCTAAAAGATTTTCAGGATCCTCTACTATGTGGGCCTGCTTCTTTTCCTATCCATATTTGTTTCTGTCTCTTCTTTCCTAGTCATACCATGTCTCCTCTACACCTGGAACTCAGTTGATACTCAGAAAGTATTTGTGGAATGATTCAATGGAAGTATAACGTAATAGATAGAGTTTTGGACTTAGATTAAGAAAGGGCTGAGTTTGAATTTAGCTGCTGATGCTGTGTGACCTTGGACAAGTCACTCAAATTCTCCATGACTTATTTTCCTCATCTTAAAAATGGAGATTATAATACCTGCAGTAGTTATCTCACATTGTAGCTGGGACTTGAAGGAAGCCAGGAGGCAGAGAAGAGGAAGGCTTAAATAACTTAATGGGTGTCAAGTACTCTGTAGACCTTATAAGAGTTGTCTAAATGTCAGGAGCTGCTGTTACTACTGCTGCTCCTTTTGTCCCACCACCATCATCACCACTGTTACCACTATTAGGAAGACCAAACAATTTCCTGCCTATCTTAAATTCAGCTTAAACTTTTAATGAATGGAAATGCTTCTCCCATATAGCCTCTCCTCACTCCCAAACTGCTTACTGCCTCAACCATGTGAATATGAAGAAGAGGGGAAACAGGTCTACTATACTTAAATGAAAAATAGGACTGAGAAATTTTTCTTTGCCCCTTGATTTTAATCTCTTGGGGTTTTTTTCCCTAGTCATTCTCATCTATGCCTGGGTCTAGTTATTATCAGCTGTCAGTCAATAAACATTTATTAAGCACTAGTGTGGGTCAGGCACTGTGCTAAGCACTAGGGATACAAAGAGAGGCAAAAGACAGTCTCTGACCTCAAGGAGTTTACAATCTAATGGGGGGACCACATGGAAACCACAATATAGGATAAATCGGAGATAATCCATAGAGGGAAGAGTGTAGGATTAAGGAGGATTCCTGTAGAAGGTGAGATTTTAGCTGGGGCTTGAAGGAAGCCGGGAAGCCAAGAGGTAGAGATGTAGAAGGAGAGCATTCCAGGCATGAGAGTCAGCCACAGAGATTGTCTTATTTGTCATCTGTCTGTCTGGCTGTCTATCTGTCTATCTATCTATCTATCTATCTATCTATCTATCTATCTATCTATCGATCTCTGTCCGTCTATCCATCTATGTATCTATGTATCTATCTATCTGTCTGTCTGTCTGTCCATCTATCCATCTGCCTATCCGTCTGTCTATCTATCTATCTGTCCGTCCATCCATCTATCTATCTATTTAATTTTGGGGGAGGCAATCAGGATTAAGTGACTTGCCCATGGTCACATAGCTAGTAAGTGTCTGAGGTCACATTTGAACTCAGGTCCTCCTGACTCCAGGGTCAGTGCTCTATCCACTGTGCCACCTAGCTGCCCTGAAAGTCTCATTTAAAGATAAACAAGGAGTTCAAATATTGGCAGGATTCTGTGTGTATTCTATGTATGTGAACCCATAGATATTAGGAAGAGGCTTGTAGATTTCTACCTTGTTACCTAAGCTGGGTTTGCTTTTTCAGTCCCGTGGTGTGAAAGGCTTAATTTGTATGTCTTACAAATATCACCAGTCCTGACTTACCTTTGGCATAAGGAAACACTAGCAGAGTTCTTAACTTAGGGTCTGTGAAATTAAAAAAAAAATTCCCTTTGTTAATTTTATTTCAACATAACTGGTTTTCTTTATAATCCCATGTGTTTTATTTCATGCATTTAAAAACACAATTCCGATAAGGGGTCCATAGGCATCACCAGATTGCCAAAGGGGTCCATGACACCAAAGTGTTTAAGAAAGAAGGGGAAACATGGAGAGGTACATATGTTAATTGTCCAAATTGGTGACAGGCATTCTGGAATGCAGGCCTATAGCATGATTTCACTTTTGTATCATCTGTTGGTTAAGTATAAGAGAATGCAGTTTAAATAAAAGCCGTGGAGGGAATTCCTGGCATAAATGGGAAGGAAAGGCCTTTATATATTCCTTTTAAAAAAAGCATTAAATTTAAAGGGAAAAGCCTATACATTTTTTCCATTAACAACAGCGACAACAAGAAATCCAACAGGACACATGCCAAATAAAGTAGAGTATTTTCCTCTCCAGCCTTCCCCTCCCTAAAAGCCTTCCTGGAAAGGTTGTCTTTATTTTCCTGGTGCCAGTCAAAATCATTTTTCAACAGAGCATGAACACAAGCAATGGAGATGCTCCCTGGCTGTGTTTTCGAGCCATACTGAAAGTTTTTTGTTTTATGTAAATAGAGATTGATGGAACATTTTACACAGAGTACGGGTTTTTGACAAAAAGTATTGATGGTTGCTTTCAGTAAGTGTTACCTTAGATGACAGAATATTGCATTTTAAGATGAATTACACGAGAAACTCCCTCTTTGGGAATGTCATACATTTTATTTCATCTGTTGTTTTATGAGAGAATGACTGAAGTCATGAATACCTCAGACTGATCTGTTTCCTTAGCACATTATAAGTCCCGGTTTGGTGCACTCCTATTTTAAATATAAAGTTATGGGGAAAATATTTATGCTGGCAAATAATATTGCTAAAAATGCTTAAATGTTCAAAGGCAGAACATAACTTCTCACATTGTTTCTCACTGTTCAGCTGTGATTTGTGGGAAGCCCTGAAAACCTGGTTAGAGTTAAATAAATATTTTTCAGAAAGATCTCAGGGGTTTCTGATAAAAAGCTTATTTTTTGTTGTTGTTTGTACTTTTTTCCACTGCCATTATTTATATTTGGAAAATACTCTGCATTTATTTCTACACAGTTCTTTAGACTAATCCATCCTCTCAGGGCTCTGAGGCCATGGCTTTGCAGTACCCTATTGTGTTTTGAATTTACCTTTGGATAGCACTTGACACAGTGTTGTGAACATGGAGGCACCTGGCTGCTTCAGAGGGATCGAGTGTGGTTGAAGCAATTGAATATAGCAGTCTATTGTTTGATAAAGCAAAGAAAATAAATTACCGAGGAAAAGATTCTGTTTAACAAAAACTGGGAAAGGGGGGTTGCAGTTTGGCAGAAATTAAGTTTAGATCAGTATTTTATACCACACATGGCAAATGCGTACAAACTCATACAATTTAAAAAATTAGAGGGGGATCCAGGAGAAAGCACCTTCCATATTTATGGTTGGTAGAATACAACTTAACTAAGCTGGGTTAGGGAAGATAAAATATATCTTGAGCATGGTTGTCCCCTTGCCCAAGATCTGTTTCCTCCCTCAGTCAAGTATCTTCCTGCTGTTCAGGTGCCATTTCAGTAAAGTTCAATCTTTTCTTTTTAAAGAGGTAATTGGGGTTAAGTGACTTACCCAGGGCCACACAGCTAGTAAGAGTCTGAGGCTAGGTTTGAACTCAGGGTCTCCTGACTTCAAAGCTAGCGCTTTATCTACTATGCTACCTACTTGCCCCAAAGTTCAATTTTAAGGCCCCTAAATTCACTATACCATGATCCTTGGACTGAATCATAGCAAATTATTTTGGGTCACTGAAACAGGTTCACATAAGGCCTAGTATTCAGTATTTGCAGATTTGTTACATTGAGTTGGCCAGGAGGTACCCTCTTAGTGACGAGAAGAGTGCATACAATTCTCCAGTACCTAACTTGATGGCATGGAGAGGCTCAAGGCCTGGGGAGAGCTCTACCTGGGGATGACAAGCATTCCAGTTAAATGAAATAAAAATCTCAGCCGTTCTTTCTCTGGCTTTTAATGAGATGAGAGCAGGGCCCCTTCCCCATTCTGTGTGGAGAGGCGAAGCAGGCTGGACAGATTTTAGTATTGCTTACCTAGTGGCCAGAGTTTCTAGAGGCTCCTTGCTATCACTGTTCTTCTATCTTGGAAAAAAGAAATTACAGGCTGCCTCCAAGACCTTCGATAAAAGGGACTCACCTGGAGGTAGGAGAGAGGAAAGCCTTTCTTATCTGTACCTTCTCTTACACAGGCCAACAGTTAATATTCCCCAAAGCATGTCCCATTTGGGGTTTTCTTGGCAGAGATACTAGAGTAGCTTGCCATTTCCTTCTCTAGCTTATTTTACAAATGAGGAGACTGAGACAAACAAGGTTAAGTGACTTGCCCAGGGCCACACAGCTAGTAAATATGACTTTGGGCAAGTTGCTTAAACCTCTTTGGGCCACCACTGCCTCATCTGTAAAATGAAGGACTAGATGACCTCTCACTTTGCTTTCAGCTCTGCGTCTCTGATCCCCAATACAATATATTTGACAAGTGGATGTCTAGCTTTCTTGTTTTATTGATAATGTCAGGAGCCTGTGAAGGTTTTATTGATAATGTCAGGAGCACAACAGTGCTAAAGAATTTGTTTTCCTAGAACTCTGAGGTCTTAGGGGCTCAACCTAATTCCTTTTGGATCCTGGACCTGTGTTAGTAGTTGTGGCTGGGTTGGCGAATGGTGCGTGTCTGTCCTGGGTGGGTCAGTCTTACCTGCTGTTCCTTTGAGTTTGCTTCTCTGTTATAAGGTACCCCACACAATCCTTAGGACTTTGCTTTGCGGACCCTATCTTGTCCTCTACTCTCTCAAGAGGGATCTAAGGGGCAACCTTTGCCCGTGAAATCATCCATATCCTGAATCTGGAGTCATGTACTTGTAAGTACAGAATAAATAGATTCTCATGATGGAATAATTAATTCACCTGCAGTCATGAAAGCATCAGCTATAAACGACAGCTTGCGCAGACACTATCCTTGTTAGGACCAGATCAGTGGTCCAGCTGCCTGGGATGTGAACCCATGAAGAGAAAGATTAATTTGTCTGTCATCCAGAGCTTTGGCAATAGTAAATCTGATTTTTAGCTTTAAGCAGGAAGGGCATGCAGCATGGTGGGGGGGGCACCTTTGAATTTGTGAAGGGAGAAACATGTAAGTCTTAGAGGGATAGAGCATTAGACTTAGAGTCAGGAAAACCTGAGTTCGAATCCAACTGCACGTACTTACAAGTTGTGTGAATCAGTGCAGGCCACTAAACCATTGTCTGCCTCAGTTTCCTTCCTCATCTGTAAAATAAGGATCATAATAGCGCCTACCTCCCAGGGTTGTTGCAAGGATAAAATGAGGTGCTATTTGTAAAGTGCTTTGAAAGCCTTAAAGTGGTACATAAATATTAGCTATTTCTACTACTACCACCACTACTACTACTACCAGTTCTGTTACTACTACTACTACCACCACCACCACCATTACCACACCTCCTCCTCCCACTATCACTACTACTAGTACTACCACTGCATTGTATCAAATGGTCAGTTGGATCTTCACTTACTAGGCTCACATTTTTGAGAAGGGACCAGAAGGTTTACAGTTATTCTTTCTACAAAGATCTGCCTCAGGCAAAATTTGAAAGTCCCTTAGCCGGTATTTTCCCTCCCCCGTCATCTAGTAGTATCCTCATGTTCTTTTTTTTCTGGAGTCCAGAAGACTTGAGTTCAAATTTGACCTCAGAAACTTACTAGCTGGGAGACCCTGGGCAAGTCACTTAACCTCTGTTTGCCTCTGTAAAATGGAGCTAATCACAGTACTTACTTCACAGGGTAGTTGTAAGGAGCGCATGAGACATGTAAATAACTAGGGACATACGAGCTACACTGGGGCAGCTAGATGGTTCAGTAAACAGAGTGCTGGGCCTGGAGTAAAGAAGTCTTCTCTTCCTGAATTCTGTTCTAGCCTCAGACACTGACTAGCTGTGTGACCTTGGGCAAGTCACTCACCACTGTTTGCCTCGCTTTCTACATCTGTAAAATGAGCTGGAGAAGGAAATGGCAAACCACTCCAGCATCTTTGCCAAGCAAACCCCAAATGGGGTCACGAAGAGTTGGACATGATTGAAATGACTGAACAACAACAACAGCGACAAAATAAACTATTTTGAGAAATCTCGGAGAGGAAGGCACCGGCATCTGGGAAAGGCTTCCTGCAGAAGAAGAGCTTCGAGCAGAATCTTGAAGGAAGCTATGGAAACTGAGAGACAGAAGTAATGGGCAGAACATTGCAGACATGGCAGACAACCAGTGAACCAGTGAACACTCTGGTTCAAAATCAAAGATGTTTTGTCGAATGGTAGCCATTAAAGTTACAACATCCTCCTCCCACCAAACACCTAACAAGTAATGACAAGGAACCAGGATTTGAACCTAGATCATTCTTGTCCCGGAGTCCGACCTTCTTGGTACTCACTGGTGTGACCTTGGGTAAAATCATTTAATTTCTCTAGGTCTCAGTTTACTCATTTGTAAAATTTGGATAGCAATAGTTTCTCAAAAAGCTCAAATAAATAGGCTCAAATGAGAGAATGAATATATGTGAAAGATTTAGAAAAAATGCAAAGTTACACAAAGGCAAGGGGATAATTCTTTGGGTTGGAGGGCCCCTTGATGGTACAAAGTAGGAAAGGAAGGATTGCAGTTGCCTCAGTGGCACATAAAGCACCCGGTGTTCCAGCAGCTTCTTTTTTGGGTGTTTGAACTGGCTCCAGGTGGAGGCTGAAGTGTCTCCTTTGACCATCCATCCCTCACAAAGTTGTATATATGCTCTTTGTAAATTGCTTAATATATGGCACGTCAATAAGAAGCAGGCAGCAGGCTGTGAATTCACTTGGTAGTTGGAATTTGTACTGGGCTGACTTGGCCTTATTTGATCTCATAGCCGTCCTGGGAAAGTCTTCTCTTTTTTTACATGGAGGGAAACTGAGAACCTGTGGGATTAACTGCTCTCACTTCTGCTTTGTGATTCACTGTTAAAAGTAGCAGGCCTTGGGCTCTCATTCCAAGTTCTTCTACCTTTTGGTGGTGGGGATGGGTGGGTGGCTATGGAGAAAAGGGAGCTGTCGAGAAGTCTGGTGGTTATCGGCCTTTTCTAATAAATAGACCCCTTTTTAATTTAAAAAAAATTGTTGGGATCCACAGGAAAAAACATTTTGCTAAAAGGAAGTTCAGGAGACAGCAATGTTTTAAAACATATTTGTATTTTATTGATCATAACAGCATTTACACGCACTTGAAAAAATGTGTTTTTGAGACACTTTGCCAATTACTGTGTGTATGACCCTGGGCAAGTCACTTTTCTAGGCACAGAAGATTTGCTTGCTAAATAAAAATCAAAATGATTGTGTATAATGCCCGTATAGATTGCAAATCTCTTCTTATTACACCCTATCTACTCTCTTCTTCAGTTGCACACTCTGTGGGGTTCCAGACCCTGACTTTATTTTTGCATCTTTCACGTTCTCTTTACAAAGTGGGTGTTTAATATCTTTCTTACTGAAAGGACATTGAGGGAGGCCTCAGAAGGAAGGTGACAACCACCCAGGGCCCTTTCCCAAATGCATGGATGTCTTAATTACTCCAAATCCCACCTGCCTCCACTTGGATCCACTCTTTGCACACAATCTAAACCATCTTAGGTATTTGCTCAGTGTTTATGGTTTATAGGCAGTTGTCTGTGTATTATCTTGGGCATGTTTGTCAATAGATGAGACACAGATTGTAAACCCTCATGGGCAAGGACTGTCTGTATAATTCTCCCTATAATAAGATCACCCAAGTTCCAGACAATCGACAAGTATTTACTGAGTGGCTACTCTGGATCCTACTGTATGCTTGGTGCTGTGAGTATACAAAAGCATGAATGGGAGATAGGCCCTGGCCACATGGAGTTTAGAGTCTAGTTGGGAAAGCCAGACAGGCATGCATGGAGCAATGAATCCACACATACACAAATAGACCCACATATACAGTAATGACTAGCTCAAAATCATATGTAGATATAAAATAAAGTACTAAATGACTTGCTGTAAATTGGAACACAGTGTAATATTTAGTAAAGTGCCAATTGCATGGTACAGCTAATAGGTGAAAAAATGAATTTGAGGACAGAGAGTATCTTGGTGGCGGCCATGGACTGGGTTCAAACCCTGCCTCTGACATTACCTATGTGAGCGCCAGAGCTGTAACTGTTCATTTTTGATATTATTAAATCATGCAGCCTTGAGATAGGGGTTTGGGGAAGTTAGGACTGATAAAAAAAAAGTCTGAAATAGTTTCCTTGGGGAGTATTAAGAGGGTAAATTAAATATTTATAAGCAATAGCAAGGACCAGGGCAGCTAGGTGGTGCAGTGGATAGAGCATTGGGCCTGGAGACAGGAAGACCTGAGTTCAAATGTGATCTCAGACACTTACTAGCTATGTGACCCTGGGTAAGTCACTTAACTCCATTTGCCTCAGTTTCCTCATCTGTAAAATGAGCCAGAGAAAGAAATGGCCAAACATTCCAGTATCGTTGCCAAGAAAACTCCAAAAATGGGGTCACGAAGAGTTGGATATGACTGAAAATGACTGAACCACAGCAAGAACTGAAGAAACGTGTTAGAGTGAATTTCCAATGGGCCAAATTAGGGGAGTTCTGGGTTCCCTGAGAGGAAGAGGAAAGGACAGGCCAGTGAGGGGAGGATAGTGGTGGCAGTGACAGTGACACTGGATCGGGGCTTTGCCATTTGGACTTGGTGAAGAGTAAAGAGGAAAAGGAAGATTTTTTTTCTGTATCTACACCCAGTTGAAGACACTTATTAACTACATGTATCTTTGCATACTCATTTATTTTGTTCTGTTAGTGATTAGATTCTTATAAATGAAGGACTATGCTTTTACCATACTGTCCCTAAAATAGGTCTTTCACAAGTCTATTGTTTACATCTAGTAAAAAGGATGATTGTAGGATCATAGATTTAGAGCTATAAGGGACCTTTGAGATCATCTGGTAGAGGGGTAGGGCACCTGCATCCTTGAGGCCACATGTGGCCCTCTAGGTCATCAGGTATGGCCTTTTGACTGAATCCAAACTTCACAAAACAAATCTCCTTAATGAAATGATTTTTTTGGGAGGTCTTTCTTTTGTATTTTTACAATTTGTTATTGATACTCTTTTTTGGGGGGTTATCTGTTACTTCCCTCTAATTTATTTCCTCAGTTTTCCCTCCCCCAAACTCTCCCTTGTTATAAATAAGTAGAATCAAGAAAACCAAGTCAATCTTGGTCATGTCTGAATATTTGTCACATTCCGTTCTACCGCTCTCTCACTTCTATTCGAAGAGCCAGGAGGCATGCTTCCTTATTAGTCTTTGGAAGTCATGGTTAGTTACTGCATTGATTGAAATTCTGAAGTCTTTCAAAGCCACTTTCCATCACATTATGGTGACTATTGTGTAATTTGTCTTCCTGGTTCTACTTGTTTCATTCTACATCAGCTCATGTTGTTCCTTCCAAACTTCTCTGACTTCCTCACATTTGTCATTTTAAAAAATAGCCTAATAACATTCCATTGCATTTTCTTTAACTATTTCCTAATTGATAGGCTTTGTTTTAATGGTTGCTAAATATGTTTGTACATGAGTCCTTTCCCTCTGTTTTTGACCTCTTTAAGGTATATCTTTTCATCAGAAGCTGCCAACTGATGTCAAGATGATCATTTATTGGAGTATGTTGTTGGGGGGAGTAATGTTCAAATATGAATTGGACAAGATGGCCCCTGAAGCCCCTAGCAGCTCTGAGATGACTGAGCAGCTACTAAGTACAAGTCATGATAGGTTCTAGGTGTCACAGGATATGAAGGAACTCTAGAGATGCTGATCTCTACCTATAGGAGTTTGCAATCTGGTGAGGGGATCAAGATATGCCTACCCAATAAATTCAAATAGTAATAATATGACAACACACACATGGAAAGGTAGAAAAACGATGTTGGAAGGTAATAGAAATATACTGAAACAATGTGTTGTAAGATTTGGGGAAGGAAGAGATCTCTATGGTCTCAAGTGGTGAGGGAGGGTGTCATAGAGGGTGCAGGACGTGAATGAACTCAGGAGACAATGAAGTATTAATGCCATCAGCTTGAATGGAAGCCACAGAGGCCACCCTAAGACTTCCTGTCTTTAGGAGCCCATTCTAGGCCTCCCAATATTTCATCTCTGGTTAATTCAGGGCAAAGTTAGAACTGATTTTCCTTCTCATCTGAATTAGTGTTCTGCCCAACTCAACTGTTACATAGATTAAAAACGAAAGCAAAAATTCATTTCAAAAGATATATATGGAGTCAAAGTTACTATGTTAGTGTTTAGACAGGCCAGTGTTTTCCCTGTAATGCCGGGGTAGTTTAAAAAAAATCATTTAGTGTGCGCAAAAGTTTTTTTTTTTAAAGCAAAGACTTCCCCCCTCTGTGAGACCATTTTAAAAATCATCTGATTTATTCAGAAATGTTAATGGGGAAAATGGCCCAAGATCCCACACAAGTGAAACTTTATTTTTTAATCTGGGACACAGTAGGGAGCCCTGAGAAACGCATTTTCTTCCAGGATTGTAGGAGGAATACATAGTGTTTGTTTAAAGCATCAGGTATTGAGAAATGTAATGGCAGGGTGAGAAGTTTGACCTCAGCTGCCAGATCTGATCTGCTAGGGGGTAATTGAGTTGCCATGTTTTTTAACTCTTCAGTTTAAATCAAGTTTTGCTATAGCCCATTTAAATGTCAAATTGGTAGCAAAACTTGACAACTTCAGGGTACAGACTTGCTTTTGATCAGAATTTACATGCAAATCATTTTTGCCTTGAACTGTCAGCTCCTGTTTCTGATACTCTGAGGGGGACATGCCTCTCCCCTCCCCGGCCTCCCCATGCCAAGGGCAATGTTGGCTAATGTTATTAATTAGTGTGTGGAAGAAAAATTATCTTGATAAATCTGGTGGTTAAACTATATTTTCCCTTTTGTGTATCAGCTGGTGCAGCTGGACGCTTAATCCCCTTTTACCTAGAAGGAAATCAGACAATAATCCAGAGCTCTGTGTCAAAGAAGGACCTAGTGAATGAGAGGTGGAGGGTCACCGATGTATTGGGGGACAGAGTTAAGCCACCAGAACCTCACAAAGAGTGCTGACAGTCTGCATTTTCTTGGGCATTAAACAAGGTCTTTGGTAACTTTAAAGAATCTTTTCCTTGCATGACTAAACTCATTGAGGGAGTTAGAGAGAAAGCTGCCTCAGAAGTCTTAAGCCTGCAACTTTTTTTTAATTCCACCCCCCCCCAACCCAATCCTCGGGATGCTTGAAAGCACGTGAGGATGTGGGACCCCCTCCCCCGTATTCAGAGGAACAAAGAAGTGTTTGCACTCTCATAGAGTTAATAATGACAGAAGTATGTCATTCTTGTTTCTAGCCACCCTGTATGAGAGTTTCCCCATCATCTGCCTTCCTAGAGGATTTGACTGTGGTCAGTCCAATTTCCCTCTGTAGGCTTTTGGACAGCCCCACTCTGAAAGCAAGACAATAGAGCAAGCCCAGAGATCCACACACAAAAAGCCCCCGACTCTGTGACTTCTGGAACATTCTACACAGTAAGGCACCAGGCCTGGGTCATTCCGAAAGAATTCAGCGATTGTCCAACAAAAAACAAAAAAACAAAAAAACCCAGCCACCAACAAAAAACCCAACAAACTTCCCTGATGGGGAGCTTGTCCCCTGAAAATAATGAAGTAATGTGAGGTTTTGACTCTAGCCAGCCTGAAATTCCTCCTTTGTCCCCACATCCCTAGCAGGGTGCAAACATCAAACCCGTTAGCTCCTCAGGATGATAGACGGTGTCCTGTCGGATGGTAGACACATGAAAGCATGAGTTCTGAAGTCAAAGAAATTTCAAGATTGGATTCACTTTATCTGTCTTGGAGTGCTGCAACCAGCTCGGCAATCTCTCCTTCTCCTCCTCCAGTGGGGGCCCCCTCTCCCTCCCACTCGGTCTTCATCTGCCCAATGTGGGCTGTGAAATTTTAATTGAATTGTTAATGACACCGAGGAGTGACACAACACATGAAAAACTTCCAAGAATCAGTCATGAGGAGCCTTTTTCTTACTGTTACAAAACAGAAGACACAGAGAACTTGACAAGTCCAAGTGTCTGAGGCCAGGGTAATAATTGATAGCAGGCTGCCTGTATCCAAGGTCCTTCACCAGTAATTGCAAGCAGAATCTGACTCTGTGATCTCACCAGTGGTATTTGCCATGCCAGAATGAGCAGGCTTTGACAGATGGCTTTCCTGCAGTAATAACTTAGGCATGTTCCTCTCTCACATGAGGCCGTGCATCCCTCCCGCTGGAGAAAATGAGTTGAACATTTTGCTTCTTCTTTAACGGGGCACTGTTAAAATAACTCTATTCTATTATATAAGCCCTGTAGAGCCAGGGGACGAAATTTATATGGTTATAAACAAGAGATATTACTTTGGAATACCACAATACTGTGTTTCATTCTTTCTTTAGGATTTCAAATGATGTTTTCAAAATAATGGATATGATTTCCAAAAAAATACAGAGAAGTAAGAGTGCTGTATGGTTAGGGCATTGGGAGTGGTAGGAGTAATCTCATTTCATAACCTAGCCCCCATCAGATTTTGGAATCTCTCTGTGCACTTGGACTAATTTGCTAGCCCAGTATTAACTTGTACATTTTGTATTTGTTTCTCTGGATGGACTTGATTCTCTGTGGGGACATCAGAAATATTATTTACTCCAATATTCGGAAATAAGATAGGTATTTTATTTCGTGTTTTTTAACTCTCCAAAGGTTTTTCTTTATTTTTTTCTCCTCTTCTATTTCTGGGCATTGATGTATTTCAAAACTTGAATGTGGCTATTCTTCCCTCCCTGCATACCTCCTCTCTCCTGTCTCCTTTTTCCCTTTCTGGGATGTAATTTTGTCCGTAAAATATGATGGTAAGCCAAAATGTCCTTGGTGATCTATAGTTCTTCTAGATTTCCACTCCCTTTAATGACAGGAACTTGCTAATACTTATACAGGGTCCCCTCTATGTGTTTGCCCATGGCGGACTGGGTTTTCTGGCATATTTAAATTGCTCCACCCCATCACTGTCCAAACACAGTTTCACACCAGGAACCAACATCAAAAAGGGGAGTGCAAGGAAGGCTCCTTGAAAGCTCAGATCACAAGATTAACTGTAGAAAAAGAAAGAGAATGGCGTATATGTCTGCATATGGGGTTTCGATGTGTGGGGGAGAAGTTTATGTAACTCTTTGCCTAGCAATTAGGATTTACTCTAATGTGATCCAACTGGGGGGCTGTAGAGTGAAAAAAATCAGTTATGGCCATTACCTAGACAGTCCCCAAGTTAAAACTGACATATGTTCCAAAAATTCATTTGTAAGTTGGTTTTTGGAACTAGGAACAAATTTTCCCATAAGAATCATAGCATAAATGATGATTAGGTTTCCTGTTTTTTTAAAAAATAATACTATTTCAGCTCAGTGCTAGATTAAATAGACTATGTGGGCTAGTCTGGGTCATATAGATAACTGCCATTTACAATATTTTCTATAAGAATTAATTTGGAGTTTTAAAAAGTGTTTTATTGATGATCTTTTTTTGAATTATGAATCCCTGTTGACTTCTTCCCCTTTCCCCTAACCTCCGCAACAGAACCTCCTCTTATAACAGATAAATATAGCCAAATGAAATAAAGCAGCACATTGATCAGGTCTAAAAATGTGTATTTGGAATTCCATTTAGGGAGTTGGGATATGATAAATATTTCCCTCCACTATCAACTCTTTGAGTAGGAAAGAACACCTTTCCCCTTCTACTCCACTTCTCGTGATGAAAGGTCTAGATCAGGTGTTCTTGACATGCTGCTGGTGAATTTGTTTTTTGAAAATAAAATATAATTGGTTTCCTGTGTAATCCTGTGTATTTTATTTTAAGCATTTAAAACCATAATTCAGAGAAGGAGTCCTTGAATTTTACCAGTTGTTGAAGAGTCCATGAAATAAAAAAGGTTAAGAATGCCTGGAAATCTAGTTGAGAAAACAGAATTAAAATGCATGAAATAGAGAAACATTCTGTGACAAAGTGTGATGCTGAGACCCCAAGATTTTAAAATGGCATAGAATGATAGACATTCATGTTCTTATTGTTTATAAATAATACTTCTGTATGAACGAGATCCAAGGGAATCTGTCCTAATTATCATCCAGTCTTGGGTAAGGTGCAAAAAAAATCATCTATAGAAATGCAGGATGGCAGAGGGGTGGTAAGACAATAGACTATGTGAAAAATATCTAGGGGTTTAGTGAATACCATGTTCAGTATGAATCCACAGTGGGATGTGGCAGCCAAAAGAGCTAATGCAATTTTAGGCTTTTGAATATCCAGAGGGATGGGGCTACTAATTAGACAGTACTCTGTCTTAGCCAGACCACAGCTGGGATGTTGCGTTCATTCTCAGGCCTTGTAGGAAGGACATTTATAACCTAGAACATTGTTCCATCTTGCCTCGGAGGAGGAACAAGATGGCAGAGGGACTGGAGACCGTGCCATAGGAGAAGACCCATAACTACAATTGTGCTCTGGAACACTAAAATAGAGGAGATGTGAAAATTAAAATAATGATTTCAGAAGATTGTTTTACTCCTTCAGTGGTACAGAAAAATTGCACTTTGTGCCTAGATAGCAATAGTAATTAGTTAAAATAGGAAACTACTTGTCTGCAATTCCTCCATTGTTGCCACATACCAGGTGATATCTGATTGCTAGACTACAAGATACACACTTGCACTGGAATTTGTATTCCCAGAACTTAGTGCCCTGTCTGGAATAAAAGAAAGTGCTTATTTAGTGCTTTTCACTCACTCATTCAATCCGAGGTGTCTTCTAATTCTTAGATTCTGTGATTCTTTGGTTTTCAGGGTATAGATAGCAGTAGGAGTGGTCATGGGATGCTTGGTTTCCAATGCTTCATGATGGAATTTGGAGCTTGGTAAAACTTTGGGGTAAGTACTTTGTAGCCTGGAAATGTATTCTTTCATTCCTCAGTGACTCTCAATGAGCTCTAATGTTTCCTGTATTTCCCTTTTTAAAAATAGAGGTCTAGAAGAAGACAAAAATTTGAGAGCCTAATCTGGGCCTAGCACTGTGAAAAATGAATGAAAAAATAGAACTGGTGCTTGCCCTCCAGGAGCTTGCTTTCTAGTTAGTGAGATGGAAGCAACAGGTATGAGACCACCAGAGGACAAGATGGGATCATGGGTCATCCAATGCTTGATGTTGTATTACAAGAAGCTGGAGATGGTAGAAATCAAAAGAATAGTGATAAGGATGGACCTGTGTATTTCATTGGTATAAGGAATTCCCAGGTGAGTAAATTCCTTCTACCAAGAGCTGCTCTGAGCACTTGGGAGGTTAAGTGGTTTGCCCTGGGTCATACAGCTAACATGTGTCAAAGTTGGAATTTGAATTCAGGGCTTCCTGACTTCCAGATTGGTTCTTTCTTCCACCATGTCTCTCACCTTCTCCACGTCTTTATTTATTTACTGGTAATTCCCCATGTCTGCTCCACAAGATGGTGCAGGGCCTACATGGATGATGACCAGAAAAAGAATTCATTATTTTTACTTTTACTTCAGGAGGATTTAAATAAGGAGAAAATAGCATGAATGGGTAGAAAGAGAAGATGGTAGTGATGGTTCTCCTTGTTCCCCATCCATTAAATGATTTTCTGGTTGTTTCTGAGCAAGTTGAAAGGACTGACCTTTAGTGAATATTTGACCCAAATGTGCAGGAACCCTTGACCATATCGTGGGAGTCATCCTTTAATTCCTGATGCTCATCCCACTCCTAGAAATCGTTGACTACTCACCATGCCCATGGTCCACCATGGTTAGGGCTGGAGCATGTCTGTGTATTTCATCTTTATCAGAGATCACGTGGCATTCTTTGATTCCACTAAAAGCTTACTGCCTTTTGGAATATCTGGACTAAATACCCAAGCTCCAGGCACATGTGTTTATGGTATATAATAAATCTCCATTTGTCATAATGGTTTAAATTTTTCAAAAAAAGGAAGGCAAGTTATGATGTGGGGAAAAAATAAATTTGGCTGTTATAAATTAACTTTCTAGGAGCTTCAGGTCAAGCTCAATTTATTAAAGGATGGGGGTGGGGGAGAGAAGAAGGAAATCTGGTCCTTGCATTATGATTGTGATTTATCCACACCTTGAGCTGGTCCCTGTTGGACCTTTGTTTGAACTGCAGCTGGCCTGGTTTATGTATGACCTGCTGGGAGCCGAAGTTATAATGAAAAACAGTTATTCTTTCAAATTACTCACAAGAAGAGGGCTCATTTTATCAAGTGCTCTTCTTAATTTGGCCCATAGTAAGGCTTTTAATATTTATTTTTCCTACATTAATCATGCTGTATCTTTGTGGAGAGTATAAACGGAGTGGTGAAAGATGGCATGTTTTTTAAAAAATATTGTGAGGCCAAATGCTTCTCTAGAGGTTGGCTGTCAGGAGTCCTTAACGGGTAATTAACAGAGTTATTTTGGGTTTGGTCCCGCCACGTCGTGAACTTTTCCAAATTCTCTTCCGTGGAGCAGGAGCGGCATTTAATATTTTTGCAGATTAACCTTTAGCGATGAAAAGAGAGTGCTGGGTATTGACTTTTCCTGGGTAGGAACAAGTAAAGAGTTGGCAGTCTCAGCCGACCCTTCCTCCCTCCTCTCCCACCCCCTCCCTTTTTGGGGCCAACTTTTTTGCCGGCTTATCCATTTGAGAGAGGTTTTCACAACTCCACTGTCTTTTGTTACCAGTATGCTAGGAAGGAGCACCTCAGGACTCTTGTCTCCCACTGGCTCCAGGCCTGTACTGAGCTGCCATATTGGTGGCTTCTGAGTTGGGTCCTGGAATGACTCGAATACTCCAGAAATGACGGAACCTCTCCTTCCTAAGCTACTCTCCTAAGATTAGTGGCAAAAGCATCTCCTCTACTTTAAACCAATAAGTATTTATTACCTAACATATACTCAGCACTGTGGAGAAAGAGGAGAGAAATATCAGACATGTCCCTAAATTCAAGTACCTTAAAATATGGTTTGGGATACTAGACAAACAGGAAGAAGAGAAAATTGAGTGCTTAAATTGGAGTGGCCTTGATTATAAATGTTATTGATATACAGAGGAAGGAGAGATCAGTGGAAAGTGAATTCTCCTTTTAGTCCAAACCTGTGATTTCACTGGTTTAAGAAATTCCCTTTCCTGACATAGATCCATTGTTCTGCAAATTATCTTAAAGCAGGAGTTCTTAACATGAGGATCTGTGGACTTGTTAAAAAAATTTTTTTATACCTACATTTCAATCTAATTGATTTCCTTTGTGAAAACATCATTCTGAGAAAGGATCTATAGGTTTCACCAGACTGCCAAAGATGTCTATGACTTAAAAATGGTTAAGAATACCTGTCTTAAAGAATTGCCTGGGGGCACTGAGAAGTTACAGGACTTGCCCAGGATAACACAGACAACGGGTGACTTAGCGAAGACATAAAGGAGGGTCATGGGTTTTAGAGTGAACAGAACCTTAAAAATTATCTAGCTTAAGCCCATCATTTTATAAATGAGACAACTGAGATCTAAAGACCTCAAAGACAGTGGATAGAGCATTGGGCCTGGAGTCAGGGAGACTCATCTTCATGAGTTCAAATCTGGCCTCAAACATTTACTAGCTGTATGATCCTGGGCATGTCACTTAACCCTGTTTGCCTCAATTTCCTCATTTGTAAAATGAGCTGGAGAAGGAAATAGCAAGCCACTCTAGTATCTTTGCCAAGAAAACCCCAGATGGGGTTATGAAGAGTCACATACAACTGAAACAACTGCACAACAATGACAAAAAGTGGTAATGGAGTTGGTATTCAAACTCAGGCCTCCAGACTCCAAATCTAATGTGATTTCCATTGCCACATGCTGCCTTTCTAGGACAGTGCTGGCTGTCCAAGTATTTTTTTTTCTTGTAGTGAACCACATCATCAGATAATTCATGTGTGTTTGGGATACATGATTTATTTTTATTGGTGATAGTAGTGAAGTATAGCTCATTGGCTATTCACAAATTGCATTCTTTTCATTTTTAGCGATGGAGCAAAAGTCATCCCAAACCAGTTTAATAAAGTTTAATTTGTACCAAAAGCACACACTTAAGAGTTTTAGTGCTGGTCACTGATTAACCTTGATCAACTCAGTGATAATGCTGGTATTTGACAGGTGGAATTGTTCTCCAGAAATGGATCTAGATGGGAATTCTCAGTTCCGACTCTGTGTCTGCATAACTGAAAAGCAGTGTGCTGTAGGAAGAAGAGTGATTGGTCTGGAGTCTGATCCCAGGTTTGCTAATTGATATCTGTATAACCTTGGACTTAACCTCTTTCATTTGTGAGGAGGTGGGATTCCATGACCTCTAAGGTCCCTTCAAGTATATGATCCTTTGTTGGTGGGTTGTGGTCTTGAAGTTGGTGATTTTTATGAAAGAGGATTTTCTTTGACAGATCCAGGTTGACCTGAGCATTTTCTAGCTTTGGACAGGTAGCCAGAAATCTTAGCTGGTTAGCTTTTTCAACTGGGCTACTTACTTAGTCTGCTAGGAAAAAACCCCCAAACCTAAACAAATAAAAGAACTTTTGTTGTTGTTGTTAATATTAAGTATCAGCTGGGTTGGGTGAGGAAGGTCACATTGAACTCAGAAACTCGATACATGTTGAACTTGAGTGAATTTTTGAGGATGGGTAAGAATCCAAACACCTAGAGGTTGTTTGAAGTGATTCAGAGATACAGAGATAAAAAGTAAAATCAAGATGGTGGGGTTCTTGGCAAAGACGGAGGGGCAGTCAACCACCCCATAACTTTTTCTGCACCAGTGTCCTAAGTCCAACCTCCCGTGTGGTTCAAAGGAATTTGCCTTCAGAGCTGAAGGAAGAATTTTGCCATGTGTGGCTGGTGTGGTGAATCCAGGCACTAATCTGTCTGGTCCTTGATCCTTCCCTGATTTGGGATGCCAACCTACTCCAAGTGTCACGATTGACTTCCATTTATTTCAAATTGTTGAAACTTGTAATACCCCATCATGGTCCTAACATTTAGCATGCACTGAAAAGATCCAGGGATTGGCCAGAAGGTGGGAATGGTTTCTGGTATAGTATAGACCTGCTTGGCTTTTGGCTCATCAACTGTTGCATGTGTAAATGTCATGTAGAGCTCAACAGGATCCAATCATGAATCATAACATGGATGCTCATGAGAGCAGTAATAAAAACTGATAGGTACCTCACACTTCAAGGTGGGCAAAGAGCCTTCCATACATTATCTCATTTGTCTTCTCCTGTGAAGACATCCTACAGACAGGATTATCCCCATTTTACAGATCACAAAAGCATAGATTTTGTCAGTCAATGAGCATTTATTAAGAATCTACTGTATGCCTGACACTGTTTTGGTTGTCATTCTTTGTGCTCAAAGAGAACCAAAATGACATCCTTATGTCGGGGTCACGGTGCAATGTCTGACTGTGGCTGATCAGACCAATATGAGCTCAGAAGGCTCAACCACAGGTCAGGCACAAATAGTCCACAGGACATTTGGAGTGGATCCTGACATTATATTAAGTACTAGGGATTCAAAGAAAGGCGAAAGACAGTTTCTGCTCTCAAGGAGGTTACGGTCTAATGAAACAACATGAAAACAGTTGTGTACAAGCAAGCGGGGAAAGCTCTGGCATTAAGAGCAATCAGGAAAGGCTTCTTGTAGAAGGTAGGCTTTTTGCTGGGACTTTAAGGAAACTATTGACCATTTGTCAGAAATGCTGTCCAAGGTATCACTCTACTGGGCAACAGGCTGGAATATATGAAGAGTTGAAAGGTTACTCAGATACTGCGTGTTTAGGTTCATGTCTCATAAGTACTGACAGCTCTGTTCTGGCTAAAAGAATTTGTGGGTCATAGACTCTGCTGTGCTTTTATGTTTCTTTCTATCTTTAGGACTCTCCTAGGGACAAAATTGCTTCTACTCATGCACCACCAGTGGGAGGACTTTTTCAAAAGCAACAGGTTGTTTTTGGTGGGAGATTATAGCAGTTGGCAGACCCCACATAAATATGGATGCCAGGTCAGTAAATCAATCCATGGATGAATGGATCAGCAAGCATTTATTGATCCCCCATTCTATGTTCAACAGCATGCAAGGCATAAATAAATGCTTGCTATGGATTCCATATCACTTTATTTCCTTGTAATGCCTTTCCCCTTGACTCTCTGCCTATTGGAATCTTACTCATCATCATCCAAAATTCAGCTTAAATTCTACTTCCTTGAAGCCCTCCCTGACCACCCAGCTTACAATGAATTTCCTATAATAGTCCCAGTCTGGATGCTTATTTATCATCTTGTATGAATATGGATAAGAGGGGCAAAAGTATGAATGGATTTTGATCTGCAGTGATGAGCAGGGTGACCACATTGATGAGGTCACTGATCTATTCGTGTATGCTGAATATTATCACTTATTTTCTTCTCTGTAATGTGGGGTTGAAGTTCCAGGAATTATATCACGTGCTTTGTATCCTTCCTTTTTACCTCCACAGTATCATTCATCTGCTCAATAAATGTTTGTTGGTTGGCTATGAGCAATCTACTCCCCAATTCTCTTCCTTTCTTCGTGGGGTCCCCAGGGAGAGTAACAAATTAAATCACTATTCTGTGTCACTCACTAATGTGTCTTGGGGGAAAGCATATGGTCCTTTTTTGGGGGGTAACACTGATATATGTTGGTCTTTCTTCATGTGCCTTTGTAGGCTTCTGATTTTAAAATGGAGCAGGGCTGACTGAATGCTAAATCTGAATCCAGCTGGGAAGGCTGACTTCGATTTACACATTGGGTTTATTAACTTATAAGAGAGAGTGATTTGCCCCGTCTGATCTGGTCATTGACCTATTATTAATTCACAACAAGTCTGTCCCCTTTTACCACACAGTGATTTATTTTCCTCAGTAGCCTCATACAAGGAACCTTATCTTGATCGGCCAACTAAATTT
This sequence comes from Trichosurus vulpecula, assembly GCF_011100635.1. Lineage (NCBI taxonomy): Eukaryota > Metazoa > Chordata > Mammalia > Diprotodontia > Phalangeridae > Trichosurus > Trichosurus vulpecula. The sequence goes on from NC_050580.1 coordinate 57,849,378, forward strand.
ATGTCTACTTGGTTGGGTCACCTTTTTCTACTATTTTATTAACCGTCTCTCCCACCCTCCAAAAACTCTAACAAGCCAAGAACACAGTCTATCTGTACTCTTATCCCCCCCTTTCTCTTTGGTGGAGAAACTGGGGTGGAGTGAGCCTTTAACATTCATTCCATGTCCTTCTTGCTTTCAGCTTTATTTCTCCCTGGATTCCTAAGCACTGGGGGGTCATATAGCTGATTTTGGATGTTGCCTTCTGAGGCTCATATCCTTATGTCTTTGCTAAACATCAAATGCCTCTATGTATATATTCTTTTACTTTTTGCTTCCTTCCTTCCTTCCTTCCTTCCTTCCTTCCTTCCTTCCTTCCTTCCTTCCTTCCTTCCTTCCTTCCTTCCTTCCTTTTTTACTGTGCCTGACACTGTGTCTTCTCGTTAATTACATTATCTAGACTTGGGAAATAAGTTCTCCCCTTTACTGGGATGAGTAACAATGTGTCCCAAGTAGAAGAATAATAGGCCATTCTTTATTCACCAGAATAAAGCTTCCTTCTTTAAGAAAGGCAAGGGGGAGAGGGAATAAGCATTTATGTAGCATCCACTCAGTGCCAGGTACTGTGTGTGCTAATCCCTTTTTGCAGATATTTCATTTGATCCTCACAACAGCTCTGTGAGACAGGTACTATTATGATCCCGATTTTACAGATGAGGAAACCGAGGCAAACAGATTGAGTGACTTGCCCAGAGTCACCCAGCTAGTAAGTGTCTGAGGCTGGATTTAATGTTAGGTCTTTCTGATTCCAGGTCCGCTGCACTGCCAGCTAGCCGTCTCTGCTCTCTTCAGAGGGATATCAGGAAGACATGTGGATATAGAAACAGGCTTTGATCTCTCAAAAGAGCAACAGGCTAAAGAAATTCAAGGCCTGCCATTTTAAGATTGATAATGATGCGTTATATTGGTTCCTTTGTGCAGGCTGTTTTCCAGTGTCTGGAATATTCTCTCTCCTCAACTCCACCTATAAGAATTCCTAGTGTCCTTCAAAGCTCAACTCAAACCCTGCCTCTTCGTGTAAGTTTCCCTCCTCCCGATTGTTAGTTTCCCTCCATTAAAATTACATGGAATTTACTTTGTATATGTTTTGCGTTTGCTTAGCTGTGAGCATGTTTGCCCTGATAGAGTGTAAGCTCCTTGAGGGGAAGGGACTCTCTTTTTTGAAATTATCCCTAGTGCCTCACACACTGCAGGTGCTTAATAAATGGCTGCTCATTGTTCGAGTTAAAAGGAAAGAATGAGGAGTTATAAAAACCAAGCAAACATGGAGGACTGGATTTTGGGTTAACCAAGATCTTTTGACATTGGCTCAACACTGCAGAGTTTTTCCAGTTCTGCAATAGCTGCTGGTTTGGTGGCTTGCTCCCCAAGGTCCCTGCTGGGGTTAGGGCTGAACCTTGAGCCAACATGCCTATTTTCACTCTCTCTGCTGACTTGACTTACCTCATTCTGTCCATCTTTAAACAAGTCCTTACTCTTTTTCCTAAGTGCTTTAAAAAAGAGTCATAACATTTAGGAAGCTGCGTGTCAGTTCCTTGAGGCCTGTGATCTTTTTATCTGGGGCCTTGGATGGGGTTTCAGAGGCCAGGCTTTTTGATGTGTCCGCTCAAGCTGACCCACAGATAGCAAGGCAAGACTGTCTTATTAAGTGTTTGGTGAATCCCTAGCAAGGCAAGACTGTCTTATTAAGTGTTCGGTGAATCCCTTGAGATGCTGCCCTGAGGCATAAAGTCTGCAGACAATGAAAAGATTTTTATTTTTTGGTGGCACTGTGATGTGTACAGTTATACCTCCAAATTTCAGATGACTATGAGAGAATTAAAGTTAAAAGCTGTGACTTTGACTAACCTAGTGGCATGACCCCCAGGATTGACCAACTTTGTTTTTAAAAGAGTTAGTGATATTCTGAGGGTAGGGGGCAAAGTATGGTTTCTTATCCTATAATTCCTCTGTTGAATTGTTTAACCTTCTTCTTGATAAGAACTATCAAAGCATCTTCCATAAAGTTAGATTGACAAGCAGAGAATTGAGGAGCCGCTCGCCTAATCAACAGTGTGTGGTGGCATCTGAAATCTGAGGAGTAGCTATTTCTTGGGGCTGTGATCAGAATGCAAAAATCTCAATGTGTTCTAGGAATATCTTCAGCTAGTTAATATTGTAGAATAAAAGTTCTTATCCCCATGAGCTCTGGTGTTACCAAGGTGTATGGCCTTGGGGAAGTCACTGAATCTTGGTGATTAATCTCAGTTTCCTCATCTGTAAGATGAGGTCTTAGACTAGCTGATGACTGAGGTCTCTTCCAACTCCGAGGTTCCATGATCTCTAGGGTCCCTTCAAGCTTTAATGATTCATTATGAGAACATATAGAATACAAGAATACATAATATAAGCTTCTTGAGGTCAGAGATCATTTTCATATTTGTCTTTGGATGCCCATATAAATAAGAGACATCTTAATGTATGTTTGTTGATTGATAGTATAAGAATCAGAATCATAACTCAAATATTTTTTGCCCGGGGTAAATACAACAAACCAGGTCCTCAGTTTAGACAGAATTACTGGTGGCAGGGTATGACCACACCATTTGGATGGAATACAGAGACCCCAGGGCTTCAGCAGAGAGGGATGGGAGGAAATGGAAGTAGCATAATTACCTGGGACCATGTCATCAATGGAATTGGATAGAAGCAAAAAGTCTAGTTGTCATTTCTTAACTACTTTGGAAGATACAGAATTTATTAAGTGGTTACTATGAGTCAGGCACTGTGCTAAGATTTGAGAATAAAAATACAATAAAACAAGGTGGTCTCCACTCTCAAGGAACAGACCCCCTAATAGGGGAAGGGCAGAATGTCAAGGGGAACTGGAAAGTAGGGGCAGATTAGGTTGCTGGGGAGAAGGAGGAGAAGCCAGAAGAGTGAACTGGACTGAGAATTCCTTTATTTCATTGGCATGGGCACCCCTTCCACTAACAGTTTGCTAATGATCTTACTAATAACAACTCACATTTAATAGCACTTTAAGGCTAGCAAATTGCTTTGCATACCTTTAATAGCTCCCTTATTGCCAACGTTATGAGGTCGAAGGTCAGGCTTCATAGAACCTTACCACCACCTCATAACATAGGTCTATTCCAGACACTTTATAAGGAGTTATCTTGGCCAAAAAAGTCATTACCTTGTGGCCAGCTTTCTGGCAATGAATTTCTCTGAACCTAGCCAGAGAAGGTCATGATCTTTTCTGACTTTGAAGGACATGCCAAAGAGTGGGATCCATTGGCATAAAGCTTGCCAACTCAAGTTCACTTCCATAGTATGATGAAGCAGTGGAGGGGGACCTCTGTTGTTGTTGTTCAATCATTTTCGGTCGTGTCTGACTCTTTATGACCCTTTTTGGGGTTTTCTTGGCAGAAATATTGGAGTGGTTTGCCATTTCCTTCTCCAGCTCAACTGAGGCAAACAGGGTTAAGTGACTTGCCCAGGGTCACACAGCTAGTGTGTGAGGCTGGATTTGAACCCAGGAAGATGAATCTTCCTGACTCCAGGCCCAGCACTCTATGGATTGTACCACCTAGTTGCCTGATAGGGGCTTTAGTGTTTATCATTATCTGACCACAAAAGCATGACTTTTAAAATAGCTCCATAGGCCATAGAATGAGGAGATGTTTTACATTAGCCTTTTAAGTGTATCATAGTGGCTACCTCCTTTCCTTCCTCCCCTTAGGGATTTTAATGGCAATCTCAGTGTCCTGAGGTATGGCAATCAGAACCCCACATAATATTACAAGGTCAAGGCATATTGTGTTTTAACAAAAAAGTGAGATTTGGCTGATGAGTCTCATGGTTATTGAGCACTGTCTGTGATGTTGTGAAGCAAACAACAAAAATAAAGATCAAACCATCCCTATCCTCAAGGAGGTGAGTTGAGGTGAACGAACCAACAGAAAAATATTCTGTTGGGAATCACTGGAAATAGGAGCAGGAATGCCTTTGGGGAAGCTTCTAAAATCCTGACCCAGGCCTGCAGGAAGGATCATCTGGGTGATTCCTGCCTCTTGGCAAGGTTGCCATGTGGCCCTAGAAGGTTATAAGAATTTTTTTTGACTGATTTTGTTTCCTTGGGCCTTGAAGAAGATGTAACTGTTCTCTTCAGGAATAGAGAGGTTCCATTTAAAAAGCACAAAGTTGTCAGGGGATTGGGTGCTGAATGCTGGCTTCTTTCACTGGAGGGGATTACCAGGGGTTACTTTGGCATGAATTTGTGGAGGGACGTTTCCTTGGAATTTGCTTCATGCTTCGACTCTGGACTGCGTGCCAGTGTGAAGGCATTAGATGAGAGAGGGTTGGTTTAATCCTTTGCTTAACTTGATCCTTTTGGCACAGCTAGGGGCATTTCCAAAGATAAAATCTGTCAACAGAGGCTAAGTCCTCATCAAATAGACAGGGTGCTGAGTTGGAGAGGCTTGGAGCTGAGGCAGGAGAGAGGACTGCATTATGGGAAGAGTGAGGATGGAGGACGGGCAAGGAATGGAATCATGGCAGGGATGGAGGGAGATTTTAGACTTCCACTGACCAAGCAGATTTGCAGACCCTGCAGTCCCTGCCTGGTTTTGAACCGTAACACAAGTAAGTCACTCCCTGGATGGCTTCATGGGCTACTCAGAGCTCTGCATGTGTTTCTAGTACAAGAAACTTGCTCGCTAAGAAATGCCTTTTACCCTTTTAGATTCTTATACATCCATACATAACTGAACAAATTCACTTAAACATTTAGTTCCTACTACATGCGTTTATTGTTCTCTTGTGGCTCAGTCATTTTCAGTTGGGTCTGATTCTTTGTAACCCCATTTTAGGGTTTTCTTGGCAAAGGTGTTGGAGTTTGCCATGAACTTCTCCAGCCTATTTTACAGATGAGGAAACTGAGGCAAACAGGGTTAAGTGACTTGCCCAGGGTCACACAGCTAGTAAATTGGTAATTTGGTCTGAGACCAAATTTATATTTACTGTATACCACCTCAGCATTTTCTATTTCAGACATTTAAACCTTTATCTCCACATTCATTCATTCAGTTTGTTTGGGAAACATTTATCAAGTATCTAATATATACAGGATGGACTATGTTAGATCCTAAGGAATCCTAAGGGATACTTTCATTTAAGCTATGAGGCAGCTAGGTGATGCAAGGGATAGAATGTTGTTGGATATGGAACCAAGAAGATGTGAGTTCAAATTCTGTCTCAGACACTTACGAGCTACGTGACCCTATGAAGGTCACTTGACCACTATCTGCCTCAGTTTCCTTCTCTAGAGTATGAGGATCAAATGACATAACATTTGTAAAGCTCTTTGCACATGTTAAAATGCCGTCTAAATTCTACTATAGCAATAAGGATGATAGCAACCATAATAAACTAACAGTTCCTTTAATGTGGGAACCATGTGCTACCTTCCTGATGTCATCTCCAAAGCCTCTCATAAAGCCTTGGCCATATCGTCAGAAACTTAGTTACTTAACTTAATGAAAGTGTTCCAGGAGCAAAAAACCAAATCCATCAGGCACCATATTCTCCCCTCTCCCCTCCAATGTGTTTTTCTATTCCTTTATTAAGGAACACAAGGCATCTCTGCCTAAGGTGGGTAGGAATGCTCCCTACCTACCAGAGCTGGAAGGCTAGCAGGTGTTGGCAATGGGCAGGTGGAAATGAAGTTGGACATCTCATCTATGGATATCAGTTCAATAATCGTATATGTGCGTTTGCTCAGAGTAGAGTACTGTGTCAGGGTGGCCCGGGGCTGTGTAAGTGCCTAGTGTTTTTAGTTTTCTGTCCAAGAAACAGTTATCCTGGAAATTTTGAGCTGGAGATAGAGGAGCAGGGGGGATTCGTAGGGGGAGGAGGGGCGGGATTCAGGGCCAAGATCGAACATTGGCCAGAAAGGAAGCTAGGGCGCCTTCCCGGAACAGGCAAACCCCAAGTCATGTCGACGAGACAACAGGATTTATGACTAGAAAGGACCTCAGAGATCATCGTGTCCAGTGGCCTTGTTTTAAGGCAGATAAAACTGAGGCCCCTCATGCTAAGTGATTTGCCCGAGTTCTTACAGGTAGTTAGTAGCAAAACTGAGGTTCAAAGTAAGAATCAAAACTGAGATGCACATTCAGTTCCTTTTCCATTATACCACCCTGTTCTTTGGAAAACTGAAAACTGGAATTCATTCAGGTAAGACAGTGAAATGGATACACTCATTGGCCAGAGGCCTAACTGGCGCTGATGAAGTTGATGGTGTTGAGGCAGGGGCTAGACCAAAGTTAGAGGCAACATTACGGTGTCATACTGTCAAGTGTAGTGTTTAAAAGAGATTTAGGTCTTTTGGGGGAACCTCGAAGGGGCATGGGGGTTGAAGAAAACGTCATTAGTCTCTAAATAATTGATAGTTGTTGATAATTTATAATTTGTCTTAGAGGCAATGGTTGAGTCAAGGAAGATTTTTAAGGAGGTGAGGTTGACAAGGTTTGGAAATCTGAGTTTCATCGACATGGGATCATTGGTTTAAATCCTTAGAATCGATGAGACTTGGCAACTGATTGAATATGGGGGACTGTGAGAGAGAGGGAAGGGTCAAAGATATCTTCAAGGTTGTGAACCTGGATGACTGGTAATGGTAATGGTAATACCAGCAATAGAAATGGGGAAGTTTGGAGGAAGGACAGGTTTGGAAGAAATATAATGATTTCCATTTTGGATGTGTTTAGTTTGAATTGTCTATGGAGATGTCCAACAGGCAGATGGTCACACAAGACTCAGACTTAGGAGAGAGATTAGATCAGGGTGTCATCAGCGTAGAGATATGGAAGATGCTGAGATTGCCAATGGAAAGGCAAGTGTAGAAAGAGAAGAGAAGAGGACCAAGGACAGAGTCTTGGGGATGCCTGTAGGCACTTAGTGGGAGGATGCTGATGATGGCCATGAAGGTTGAGACCAGTGGTAAGGAGAGTATCAGAACAGAAACCAGTGATGGAGAAAGTAACCAGGAAGAGTAGATTGTCAACAGTATCAAAAGCTTCACCAAAATTAAGAAGGATAATGACTGAGAAGAGGCAGTAGATTAAGTCATTAAGAGATAATTGGTGGGCATCTAGCTGGCACAGTGGATAGAGTGCTGAGCCTAGGGTCAGGAAGACTAATTTTCCTGGGTTCAAATTCGGCCTCAGGCACTTACTGTGTGACCCTGGGCAAGTTATTTAACCCTGTTCACCTCAATTTTCTTATCTGTCAAATGAGCTGGAGAAGGAAATGGCTTAACACTGCAGTATGTTTGTCAAGAAAACCCCAAATGGGATCATGGAGGGTCAGATATGACTGAGAACAACTGAATGACAACATAATTAGTGGCCTTGGAGAGTATAGATTCTTAGTAAGGTGTTGGTTGAACTAGATCAGAAGTTCTTAAAGTGTGATCCACAGACTCTTGGGGATCCCCAAGATCCTTTCAAGAAGCCACCCATGCGGTTAAAATTATTTTCATATTAATACTGAAATTATTTGCCCATTAAAACATTTTTCCCTTTTCCACCTGCTTATCTGTTCAAGGCTGGATTTTCTTCACATACTTCAAACAAAAGATCATATTATAAAAGATTTAATAGAGAAGCAGATATGAGAATCCAGCATTTACTGAGCACCCACTATGTGCCAAACACTGTGCTAAGCCCTTTACAAATACCTCATTCGGGTCTCAGAACAATGTTAGGAGGTAAGGAGCTATTATTATCCTCATTTTACAGATGAGGAAACTGAGGCAAAGAGAGGGTAAGTGCCTTGAGCAGGGTAACACAGCTAGTAAGTGTCTGAAGATTGGATTTGAACTCGTGTCTTCCTGACTCCAGGCCTAGCACTCTATCCATTGTGTTACCTAGCTGCCTCTAGGCCAGGAAACCAATTAGGAGGCCCTTGCCTCTTGCAGGCAGGCAATGATGAAGAAGTTTGTTACGCTCATCTTTGTTGCAAGATACAGAACACTTTTGAGGGCCATGGGGCAATGCCAAAACTATATTCTAGGTCATTCCATGATGGGAGGAGAAGATGGGATGGTCTTTTGGGGAGGACCGCAAATGACAGGTGCACAATTGGTTTCTTCTACTGGTAGTCTCACAGCATTTGCAGAAAGCGAGGAAGGTCTTCTGAGTATATCCAAAGTACTACGCATGGGCTATGAGCTGCATTATTTGAGGCGACTTCCAAATCAGTGAGGTCCCAGATCCGTTTCTGAATCTTTAAGTATCCTAGGCAATAATAATAATATCTTATATTTAAATAGTATTTTAAGATTTGCAAAGCACTTCACATATATGTTGTCTCATTTGACCCTCATAACAAACCCAGGAGGCCACTGTTAAAACTCTCCCCATTTTGCAGATGAGAAAACTGAGTCTCAGAGGGGCTAAGGGACTCGACCATCATTAATAAGTGTTTGATGGAGGATTCAAGCCAAGATCTTCCTGAATCTGAGTTTATTTCCTACCCCGTATGCAATCCTAAAAAGTTATATAATAGACTTTCTCCTCCAAATCATTACAGGGATCCTGGGTTGGATTCATGCTATGGGTGTTGTGAGGCCCAGATTTATTTTAAGAGATAGGGTGCAGGTGGTCATTTATGGATGGACCGAATCAGAGGCACTGGACCCCCCTAGTTGTATATCTGCTTCTGAGAGATGATGTTAATACTTGCAGTCAAATAGGAAATCAGGAAAAGTTGAAAAAAGACGTGTATCTGGAATCAGCACCCAATCCTCAAAGAGTTAAGTCAGAGCAGTTCTTTTACCATTTAATTTGTTTTCATCTTTGTTCTTAAAAAATAGTACTTAAAAAAATCACATTTCATTAATGTGCCAGTTCAGATTTTTTTCCCCTTGTCAGTTCAGCAATCAACAGTAATAAAAACTCTGATGTAAAATTTTCATACATTCAAAGTAGTATAAAGACATTAAAAGAAAACCCTCTAAAACATTTTCCATTTTTTGTTTCACTTATCAGGTGTTACATATCAGGTTATTATTTACCCAGATAAAACACCCTGAAAAGGGATAGAAGTTGGTAAAGTGCCTGTGAACCAATTACTCAGATGTTGTTTTTTCCTTCTGACCATCATGATTAGACTGAACAGAAATAATATCACAGGGATGCTGAAATACCCGAGGATTGGGAGCAGGGGTGGGGATGATCCACACGAGCTGTTGTCAGGCCAACCTGTACAAAACATCACTTCCACCAACAGCTCAGGTGTGTTGACAGGAGTTCATTTAACATATGGTGAGAGTATTCATCCTTCAGGTTCATGGAGTTGAGCCAGAGGCATAGATAAAAGAGCCTATAATCAAGAAGGGAATTCTTAGTTGGCACCACGGATAGGGTGCTGTGAATTTGGAGTCAGGAAGACTTGAGATCAAATCCTGCCTCAGACACTTGGTAGTTGTATGATCTTGGGCAAGTCATTTAATCTCTCAGTGACTTAGTTTCCTCATCTGTAAAATGGGGATAAAAATAGCACCTATCTCCTAGGCTTGAGAATTGTGTAAGTTAATATATGTAAAGTGCTTTGCAAACCTTAAAGCAGTATATAAATGCTATCTTTTTTTTCACTTTGATTTTCTAAGTGATCCCAAATCATTTTTTAAATATTTAATTTTTTCTCAATTGCATGTAAACAACAATTTTTAACATGCCTTTTTAAAAATTTTGATTTCTAAATTCTCTCCTTCCCTTCACTCCTCCATCCTTGAGAAGGCAAGCAATTTGATATAGATTATACATGTACAGTTATGCAAAATACTTCCATGTTGCAAAAGAGAACATAGACCAAAAAAACCCCAAGAATAATAAAGAAAGTAAAAAAGAGTATGTTTCAATCTTCTGCATCCAGACTCCATCAGTTCTTTCTCTGGAGGTATTTTTCATCATAAGTCCTTCAGAACTGTCTTGGATCCTTGCTGAGAATAGCTAAGTCCTTCACAGTTACAATATTGCTGTTAATATGGACAGTGTTCTCCTGGTTCTGCTCACTTCATTCTGCATCAGTTCATGTAAATGTTCCTAGGTTTTTTTGAAAACATCCTGCTTGTCACTTCTTATAGTACGATAACATTCCATCACACTCACATACTGCAACTTGTTCAGTCATTTCTCAATTGATGGGCATGCCTTCAATTTCCAATTCTTTGCCACCATGAAGAGCTGCTATAAATATTTTTGTACAGATTATTCCTTTTCCCTTTTCTTTTGAAAGTGTATTTCTGGGTCAAGGGGTATGTACAGTTTTATAGCCTTTTGAAGATAGTGCCATAGTGCTTTCTAGAATGGTTCACAATTCTACCAACAGTACATTAGTATCCAAATTTTTCCATATCCCTTCCAGCATTTGTAATTTTCCAATGCTAACTATTATTATTATTATTAACTTATATATCTATACATACATATTTATTTATAGGAGCATAAACAGCAATGCCTCCTTTTGTTTTTGCCCTCATTGGCAAATGAAGTCTTCTTGAAGAGTGAATTTTCAAGAGAAGTCAAACTTATTCAAACTTATTCATTTTAAGCCTCAAACTTTTATTTTGAAAAAACTTTAATGGAAAGCTTTCCAGTCCTATCAAAAGTTGTTTATTTGGGACAGCTAGGTGGCTCAGTGAGTAGAACACTGCCCTGGAATCAGGTGGACCTGAGTTCAAATCTGGCCTCAGACCCTTGACACACTTACTAGCTGTGTGACCTTGGGCAAGTCACTTAACCCCAAATTGCCCTGCCTTCCCCCCGTCAAAAAAGTTATTTATTAAGGGCCTATAACTATATGCAAGGTACCATGCTAAGTTTCATTTTTAAATGAAAAAAGATGTCTCTGCTCTCCAGGAAATTACATTCTTTTAATAATAAAATAACAAAGATGATATGTTATTCAGTCATGTCCTCATGGACCATTATGTCCATGGGGTTTTCTTAGCAAAGATACTGGAGTAATTTGTCATTTACTTCTCCACCTCATTTTATAGATGAGGCAACTGAGGCAAACAGGGTTAAATGACTTGCCCAGGGTCACAAAGCTAGTGTTTGAGTCTGAATTTGAACTCATGCCTTCCTTACTCCAGGCCCAGCCTTCTCTCTATCCACTGAGCCACCTAGCTGCCTCCTAAGGGCAATATAGGTAACAGTAATTTACTGCTTTAAGTTTTGCAATGCTCTTTACATAGATTATCTCATTTGAGCCCAACCAACAAGAAGCATGTGAGGTGGGTGCTTTAAGTATTATTATTACGTTTTTACAGATGAGTAAACTGAGCTTTGGAAAGGTTAAATGATTTGTCCAGGATTAAGTTATGGCTAGTAAGTGTCAGATTCAGGATTTTGACTAGACTCCAAGTCTAGTCCTCTGTTTACTGGGCCTCACAGCTTAATGTTATAACTGATATTTATATCATGTGTTTGTATATTTATTTATATAATATTGATATTTAAATATATAAATATTCATATTTAAAGATTTATATTTATATAATACTTATATAAATATGAATATTTATATAGCATTTTAATTTTTCCAAAAACCAGTTTATGTTACCCAATTTCCAATTCTATCACCATATCTGACATACCATGTTGCCTTCCTAGTACCTACATGTAGATAGCTATAACATGTAGTAGATGTGATGAGGACAGAGAGGCTCAGACATGGTGCCTAGGAATATTTGAGGCAGGAGACATCCCTTTAGTTATGGGGATGGGGGGGAGGACAGGAAGGGCTGTACCAGTAGGGGGCACCTTACTTGAGCCTCGAAGGGAAGCCGAGGATTTTAAAAGATAAAGATGGGGGTGGGGTAATGAATTTTAGAAAAAGGAAATTGTTTGTGCACATGTAGAGTGGCAAGTCAAGTTAAAGAGGCAGTTGGTGGAGGGTCTTACTATCAGGATGAAGAATTTTTATTTTATCTTAAACTCTAGGATGGGGGTTCTTTATCTGGTGTCCATAAATTAAAAAAATAATTTTGATAACTGCATTTAAATAGAATTGGTTTCCTGTGTAATCCTATTTATTTATTTTATGTATTTCAAGTATTATTTAAAATAATTATTCTGAGGTTTTATTCCTAAGTTTAACCAGTCTGCCAGTGGAGTCCATGATACAAAAAATAGAGGAAGAACTCTTATCCTCGAAGCAATAGAGAGTCATCGAGAAAGTTTTTGTTTTGAGATGTGATATGGTTAGACGTGACTTAGGAAGAATACTTTGCCCAATGCATCAAATATAGGAAGTATCCCTGCCCAATGAAACAGAGCCTCCTGAACATAATGTACCCTTTTTCTTGATGACTTATCATCAACTTTCTGGGGAAAGGGGTAGAACAGGAATCTCTAATACATCCTTAGGGATAGTGAGGTGCCTGGGGCCTTTTGTAGACTTCAAAGGGGAGGTGAAACCTGATGTGGGCCTTGAAGGATGGGTAGGAATTGAATATTCCTGTGGTCTTCACCACAGGATAAGGAAAGTTGGGCTTACTGGACTTGATCTTTCTCCGATGGGTGCCTTCCAAGTCTCTGATTGACTGAGGCAGCAGGGAGTTAACAGCCAACAACAGTCTGATGGGGGAACCACTGACAAGGTGATAATGAGATTAGTGCCTTCTGATTCTTTTATTAACATGTAGCCAAAGAGTCATTTGGGCATATCAGGAAATACTGACAAGAATTAAGGGACGCTAACTTTTGGACAGAGGTGTAGGTCTCTGAAATTATGTTTTTTTAGGAAATTGTTTTTTGTCCTTCCAAACTTTACATATACACCTAATTATTTCAAATAGAGTAAAAATGCATCAATTTGAACCTCACCAATGTGGGACTTTTAATTTAGCCCAAGCTAAGTTGAAATTTACCTTTGCCATAATTGTCAAGTGTTTACCATACAAATCAATAGCATAAAAGTTGTTGTAATGGTAATGTTTAGCCTACTTAAGAGAACAATATGTTTTTAAGGACTTTCAGGGTACCTACTTCCATCCAAATAATTGATAAAGTGGTGACAAACCATTCTTAGATATTCCTCAAATCAGACCCTTAGTCATACCTGGCATACTCTATTTGCTTAGCTTGCATAAATGCACTGAAAAAGAATAAAACCACAATTTCTTGAAAAATATTCTATAATTCATATTTTTCATTAGTATAGACTGGCCTCTCTTCCCAATTAGTCTGAATAAGTGAGGTTTGATTGATTATTTTTTTACTGAGTGGTGGTTTCCACCTAAATCTAAGCCAAAAAGTTGGGTTAGATGGGGACAAAGAGTGGAATGTGTGTGGCCAATTTAGAAACCTTTTAACCAGAGGTACTGGAGTCATCATTCCCAAGCAAATGAGTGGCCTGTTGGTTTTTGTCTGTACTCCCCAAACATTATTCTGGAAGATTTCTTTTCTTTTTTTTTTTTTGGTCTTTTTCAGTCTTTGTAAATGATAGATGGTGTCACTCCCCTTCTCTCAGGCTCAGTTTGCACATATGGAGAATGAAAGGGTTGGGGACCTGATTGCCAAGGTTCCTCCTGGCTCTAAATCTTATAATCCTATATATGGCCAAGAACTCATACGCCTGTTTTCTTTGGAGGAGTTGGGCATTTTTTCCTCTGTTTCTTTTAACCTACCAGAAAGCCCCAAAATTTCCCTTATCCTAGTCTATTCCTATGTCTTTTGGCTCTGGTAGGGATTTCAGAACTAGTGATGCAGGAATGAGTCATAGAATCACAGAGCCAGAGGGACCTCAGAAGGCTTCTGCCTGAGCTCTCTCCCCAACAAGGGGACATCCAACCTTGGAGTCAGAGAGCATGGGTGCGAGGTGAGAGCGCTCGGATCCACTCAGAGGCCATGGTTCTGAACTGGTCCCATTCCATGTATGGAGGGCTTCAATCCGTAGGCTCCCGTGGGAATTACCAAAATGGAAGTGCTGAAATGACTAGGGGCCTCTGGTCTTCTGGTGCTTTATCTTAGAAAGGGACAACCACAACAACAATAACTAGAATTTCCATATCCCATTGAGGTTTGCAAAGAGCTTTATGTGCAGTTTTTCATTTGGTCTTCCCAACAGTCCTGTGAGAAGGGTGCTGTTATTATTATCCCAGTTTTACAAAAGAGGAACCCGAAGCTCAGAGAAAGTAAACAAGTTCCCCAGGGTCACACAGCGCCTAAGTGTCTGAGACAGGATTCAAACTGAGGTGTTCCTGTCTCTTAACTCCAGCTACTCTAACCTGTATGAGGTGCTACCTTTCTGGGAGTACCTCTCTTAGGAGTAGTATCAAATAGTATCAAAGTATGGTGATTCTTCATCTTTCATCTCTAATCAGTGACCAGGCCTTTCCCCATCCCAACTCTTGCAACTATCCTGTTCTCTTCAACCTCATAGTCACATTTTGCATAGTCTTCATCACCTTTCTCCTGCATTATTACAATAACGAATGAATGAAAGAAAAAACGTTTATTAAGTGCTCACTATGTGCCAGACACTATGTTAAGGGACAAGGATATAAATATAAAAAAAGATAGTCCCTACCCTCAAGCAGCTTATATTCTAATAGGGGAAGATAACACATAGAAAAACACGGTGCCTATGGAAGAGTATTTTTGGACAGGGAGGTCATAGGCAGTGTATGGCCATTGATTGATTTGAACTTTCCAAGATTCGATTACTATTTTTTTGATTACTATTTCCAAGATTTGGTTACTAAGTTTGATTACTATTCCCAGAGTTAGAAAAGAAATAGGAATGAGTCAGGGAAGGGAGGAGGGATGGAGGAACATGGTGACATGGCCTTTAATTGGTCTGTTGATTGCCCTCTTTCCAGTTGAACCCCTCACAGGTCCATTTTCCTCACAGGTGCCAAGATCTTGCTAAAACACATGTCTGACCATGTAACTCCTCAAGAATCTTCCGTGGATCCCTTTTGACTCTTGGATAAAAAATAAACCCATCAGCTTGCTATTTAAAACCTTTGCTATCTGTCTCCAGTATATTTTCCCTTCATTCATTCTCTGTCCATCCAAACTGGCTGGTCTGTTGTTCCTTAGAATTGACATCCCATTTTAATTTCGTATGCTTTTTGCCTGTCATGGGCCATTCTGAAAGCCTGAAATTGCTCCCTCATGTTCTAACTGATAATGCTTTCTCCCTCCTCAGATTATCTTCTACTTACTTATTCAATGACATGTTGTACTCCCCAATAAAATTTAAGTTCCTTGAGGACAGGAGCTATTTTTCAGTTTTGTCTTTGTCTTTAGTGCCTTGTGCATAATAAATGTTTAGTAATACTTGCTGAATTTAATTGAATCAGACTTTATATATTAATCCTCTCTCTTAATGGGATGCCCTGTTGTGGTGTGAGGGTCACTCTTAGTTCTTAAGGGCTTTGCCAATGGACTGCAAACTCTGTCAGGAATAACATAGAGTAGTGGGAAGATAGTATATTATATATCTAATTATGACTTATGTTAGTGGTAATGTGCTCATCATTAGGTTGGGTGCAGTATGCCATATTTTTCAGATTCTACTATCGAATCCAACCAGGTCACACAGCTTGTTAGCATCTTTTGAGGCCAGATTTGAACTTAGGTCTTCCTGATTCCAGATCTGGTGCTCTGTTTACTATAACACCTACTTGGCCTCTAATCCAAACCAAGGAGTATTAATCACAAGGTGCCTAGATGGTTTGGGGGTACAAAGATAAAAGGAAAAAAAAAACAAACCAAAACAAAACCAACAGCCCTTGCCTTCAAGGAGGTTACATTGAAGACCATCTCCTAAGACTGGAGAGCCTACAGTCTTCTTTGGTGATAGAAATTCCTACATTAATGAATTCTCAGATCCTTGATATTCAAATAGATCTGTGATGTCATCAATTTGGAGTTCCTGCCAACATTCCCTATTCACAGCTGACCGTCCAGGGCTACTCTTGTTTCCTTCCTCCCAGTTGCCATGGACATCTATCCAACATTCTGAAGGTCTTTTCCTTTTTTTCCTGCCACTATAAGGTACCATGCTCAGGCTGTCCTCTTGTCATTCCCACCTGTTGTCATCTTCCCTTGACATTGTACATTCCATGATGGTATCTTTTACCTCGTTCATCCTTGGGGTTCCTTGCTAGCCTGCTCACCCCCATCATCCACCTCAGTGTTGCCCTTGGTGTGATACTCATTTTAGATTCTATGTCTTATTGCCAAATAGTAACACCAGCAAAATGTTGGTGTAGAAGAGACGGGCCTTTGCTTTCATGGTTTCCTTCAAGGAATCTTTCAGTTTTCTGAATGTAACCTTGCTCACTTTCCTCATCCTGTTCATACATATGGTCTTATCTGAGTTCATGTTGTAGGCCTGTGGGGTTGGTAGGACCACCAGCTTGATCTGTTCTTCGAAGGAATAAACCGGAGAAGTTATCCCAGTTTAACTCAGACAAGTTAGATGATTCAACAAGGCCCCACAGCTGGTGGCAAAATTGGAACCTGATCTCCATGCTCTAGGTCTACCACTTCCTCTCCCTCCCTACTTCCTTTTCCCCTTAAGACTTGGTAGATTTTCTCCTCTTATTTTTGGATTTTCTGAATGGAAAACTTCAAATGGTTTATCCTTGGCCCAGAAGCAGAACCTTTGCAGATTCTCAGCTAGGATATTGAGGAGTGGCACTGAGGTACAATGGAGAGAGCCCTGGATTTGGCATCGGCGGACATGGGTTTGAATCTAGCTCTGCTGCTGACTTTGAGACATTGGACAAGTCACTTTGTTGAGTCCCCAGGATTAAGTTTACTCATCTTTAAAATGGAGGAGTAGTGCTATACAACCTCTGTGATTCCATGTAGCCCTGGGAATAGCTGCCTCCTGTTAATACCTATGTCTCTTGTAATACTTAAAGAGGCATGGGGAGCCTAGTAGGTCCCCCTGTGCTTCCTCACTGAATCATTGTTTGAAATCTTTCCTGCCTTTGTTGCTCCTCTTCTCTGAAGCGAGTTGGCTTGGAAGGACTCTGAGTTCTGCAGGTTGGAAGCCTGGAGTGGAGTGTGTTTCAGGCTGAACCAACCAACCAACTGGTTGTGTTAACATCGACACGTGGCAAGGCTCTGACCTGCATTTTGCCTTTTGTTGTTAAAGCTGAATGACTTGCTGAAGGCGTCTTTCCTTCCTCCATTTATTTGTTTGGCTTCCCTCCTCCCTACCCCCTTTATTTTGGAGCAGCTTGAGGAGCTGAACCCCATTTGCTGTTCAAAGTTATAATAAAGTCTTCAAAAGTCCCATTTCCTGTTCTGATGGGGACATCCAAAGTATAGGCTTTCCTCTTCAACAGCTGATATCTGGCACCACAAAGATATCCACAGCATCAAGATAGCAGAAGAGGGTGGGAGAATAGCTGTCGGCCTACCTCGATATTAATTTATCTCTAATGGTTATGAAAAGAAAGTGGAAAAAAAAGGGATTGCCACAGCTCTTCTGAAGTCCAGAATAATGGTTTGCCTTACGGAGCTGCTTGCCTGACATGGCAGGGCTTCCTCATTTCAGTCTCTGGCTTCTCCTGTTCTTCAAACCCAGTAAAATGGCTGTCAATCTATTTTAAGCGAGGAAAATTGAAGAGGGCTTTTGAGCAGTATCGGCTGGCTTAGTTATGCCAAGCGATTTCTTTGGATAGTAATAATAGGGGCTGTCTTCAGAAATATTTCAGACACAAATGACTAGTTTTAAAGTTTACTTCACCCTCCCGTCCCCGCTTTGCCCCCCACCTTCTAGCATGCCACCTGCTCTTGGAATGCAAAGATGCCTTGCACTCCATCTCCACCCTCCCACCCCTCACCCCCTCACTGGAAAGAAAGAATGAGATGCTAGAAATGCAGGATCAAAGCACTGAACAGCATCATTAGGAAAATGGTCAGCCCAGGGGCAGGGGCCTTAATAAGTCCCTCTCCCTCCTCCTCCTCCTCTTTTTCCTTCTCCTCCTCCTCCTCCTCTCCCCCCCACCCCAGCCCACCTTAGATAATTTATTTTTTAACTAGTTTTTACCAACCAAATGTTAACGCATATGCCTTGATTGCTAACCTCCTCTGGGCACCAAACCTGTTTTTTTCTTGAGTGCAATAAGTGATTATCCAACTCATGCTGCTCCAAAAAAGAGGTTTTGTTTTAATAAGCAGTTTGCAGTTTGGCACACAATGCTGAGGAAAGCAACATTATCTCTGGCAGTAAACTCTGCAGTCACTGCAAAGCTTGACAGGAAAATGATTGAGTCTGTTTGTTATACCTTTGTGGGGCTGCCACTGCTGCTGCTGATGGAAATGTTGCTATTTATTCAGCAATGCAATAACACTTCCTGTAATTTATGGATGCACATTCCCCAGATTACTAAAGGTAATATTGTTGACTAAAGGAAAGTATACGAATGGATAGTTTCAGTTGTTGCTGTCCTTATAAACGTGATTGACTGTTCAGTTTGCACAGGGAAGCATTTGCACAGGCCTCATCCCCCTTAACAATTACAGATTTCCCTTCCTCTGACAGTTACAAATAATATGGCCTGTCCTAAGTGGCAAAAAATTTACCGATTGCTCCCTCCCGGAAGCACATTCAAGGAGGGCCCCAGACTGTACCCTTTGTCTCTCTATTCTAGCTATGGTCCTAATGGTTCCCCCATTGGGAACCTTGGACTCTTCCCTTGGGAAGCCAGGCTCTGACAAGTAAGTCTTACTTTGCCCCAAACTAGGTCATCTCTTCACTTTCTGGTCATTTTCATACTATGCCACCCCCTCTACCCTTCCTTTTGGTTTCTCTTTACAGTTGTCTTCTCCCATTGGATTGTAAGCTCCTTGAGGGCAACAACTGTCTTGCTTGTTTCTATTTGTATCCCTAGCATTTAGCACGGTGCCTGGCATATAGGAGTGCTCAAAAAATGTATTATCTATCTATTTGTCTATCCATCCATCTGTCCATCCGTCCCTCCGTCTATCCATTCACTAATCCCTCCATCCATCCATCCATCCATCTATCCACTATCTATCTATCTATCTATCTATCTATCTATCTATCTATCTATCTACCTTTAGTTGGGGGCCATGAACCTCATCCATGGTGGGGCAAGATGACCAACTGGCAGCCTTCTATCTATGTAGGGGGCCCTATCAGGTGAATTACTATTTAGAAACTCAGTTATTGAGGCAGTGGTGATCTGGGAGGCCTTTACATGGGAAGGACTATAGTGACTTGATAACAGCAGGTACTAAGATTTCATAGGATCATAGATCCAGAGATGGGAAGAGCCTCAGAGGTGATCTAGACCAATCCCCTTGTTTTCATAAATGCAAAATTGAGGCCTAGAGATGTGGTTTGCCCAAGGTGACTGAGGTGATACTTACCAAAGGCAGGATCTGAATCCTGGTCTGCTAGCTCCAAATCCAGGGCTTTGTCTATGGTGCCATGTTGCCTCTGCTTTGAATCTGATTGCGTGTGCTCCTCACTGGACCAATAGGAGAGGAAGAGGTGGGACAGTAGCAATGATTCTGTATTTGGAGTCAGGGGACCTGAATCTGAATGTCGGCTCTGCTGTTTCCTTGCTGGGTGAGTTAGATGAGTCTAGTACCCTTCCCAGAGCCTCAGTTCCTTCATTGGTAAGGGGGTTGGACTAGCTGATCTAAGGTTCTTTATTCATTTATGTTGTAGAAAGCATCTTAGTGATAACCAAATCTTCAAATAACCCAAATAAGCCATTTTTAGGCTATGGATTTTTATAGGGCCCCTCACTTCTCTTTTTGAGGAAATACTAATTGGAGATGATAAGCATTCATTCTTAGAGGCACCCGGACTTCCAGCTACTTCCACGGGCCTTCCATTACAGTGGCTGTTGCTGGGAGGTTCAACCTGCAGCCACGGTACGCACATTAATGGGAGACCAAGGGCAATTCATCAGCAGACTGAAGTTTAAAGGAGGGGGGAGAGGTATTTCTCTGTAGATAGTGGTGGGCTGTTGCCTCTTGCAAGGAGTGTGAAAGATCATCTCTTTGAGCGGATTCCATAACTTTCAGCTTTCTTGGAAAGTTGATTAAGAACTAGATGCCTATGCTATGGATACTTAAATTTGGTTGATACTAAGATATAGTTCAGATGGACCCAAGCTTAGTCTTGGGTCTTTCAGTATAGAGGATCTGTCCTCACAATGGAGACCTTACCTTTTTTTTTTTAAATACTTTGCGATTTTCTCTGTACCACTTGGCCTATCCATCCTTTCAATTTCATTCTTTCTTATTTCCTAGTCTGCATCCTTTTCTGATCACATATTTTCTTTATAGTCTTTTCTGCCACCTAAAGAAATTATATAAAATTAGTGTGCATGAGTACATGCGTGTATATATACATGTGTATATGTGTGTACAACACCTATATATATAAGGCATATATATGTGTGCAAACACATATATACATATATATAGTGTCTCAAAAATCAGTAAAGTTCTAAGCTATTGAAATATACAAATAATACATATATTATGTAATATGTAAGTATATAACACAGGTATAACACAGGCATATATTTGCTTACATATATGTTCATGCACATATATCAGCAAGGATTATTTAAATGCCTACTATGTGCCAAGCTGGGAAGCTAGGTAGCTCACTGGATAGAGTGCCTGTCCTGAAGCCAGGAAGACTTATCTTCCTAGTTCAAATCTGGCCTCAGACACTTACCAGCTGTGTGACCCTGGGCTTAACCCTGTTTGCCTCAGTTTCCTCATCTGTAAAATGAGCTGGAGAAGGAAATGGCAAACCACTCTAGTATCTTTGCCAAAAAACAACCCCAAATGGGGACACGAAGAGTTGGATGTGACTTAAATGACTGAACAACAGTGTATCAAGCGCTGTGTTATGTACAAAAAGCAGAATATTTTGTATCTGTAGGAATTGGGATAGCATCTGGACCTGTGATTTCACTCCTATAGGGAACTCCCAGAGAAGGAAACTCCATCTACCAATGCAGGTTGCTACTTTTTCCTATTGTATATTGTCTAAGAGGATTAGCTATATTAGAGCACACAGAAGTTAAGTGATTTGCTCAGGGTCACGGAAGGTATCAGAATCAGGATAGGAATCCAAGTCTTCCAGGCTCCAAGGCCCACTCTCTGTAGCCACTTCTTTACACACATACATATAGTTAATATATAGAAGTATTTACATGGATAATGAATAAGTAGTCAAAGGCCCATTAACTATCCATTAATGATAGGTGATTCAGCAGATCCTACCTGCATTGACACTTTGTTTCTCAACCTTATGGTACATTTATTTACTGACTCCAATACGGGCTCTAGCCCCAAATAAGGATACTTTAAGAAACCCAGTTATTGATTTTGGGAACAAAAGAAAAAAATACTTTGTTTTGCCAGCCCTTCCACTGTTATTCTTCTGCTTTAGTCAGTTAAATAAATATACCACTAATGTGAAAAGTGTTAAAATAGCCAATATCTACTTAATTCTTGCATCTAGGGAATTGATAACAGCCCTCTTTGCCCACTCCTGAAGGGAAAGTTGAGGAAGAATTTTTTGGCAGTTTGTGGATTGTCACTCACTTCTATACCAAAGGGCATCTTCCCCCCTTGACTTCTGCCTTTATCAGAGGTGCTGGCCTATGAACATTTTGACTTAATTTGACTTCCTGTCATGAAATATACAATGCCTGGAATCCAAAGATGTTCACAAAAGCCTAGTTTTAATTTAGCAATGACTAGTGTTCTATAATTACAGTATGTATTTTTAGTTAAGTAAGTAATTATCCTTAAAGTTTTGGAACTGAGGTGTAAATAGAGAGGTGGTTAGTAATTTTGCTAATCCCTGAATTCTGTTATCAATTTAGGTCTTCAGTAGGCTGTTGCATATTAGGTAGTACTGACTTTACCACAATCTAGGGGACTAATACCCAAAATGTTAAGGAGAAAATATTTGTTCTTAATATTTCCTGGATAATCTTAACATTAGCTATTTGGCTGATCATAACAGATGGCTTGGTCACAAAATGATAATTTTTTTTGGATCTATGACAATATTCGTAGACTGTCAAAATTAACTGGCTGATATTAGCTCTATTTTAAATTTTTTTTTTGTGGAAATACAAACCAAAACCCACCTACATGCCAACCTTTACCCCAAAGAGATATATGTGTTGTTTTCAGTAATAACTGTCTCTTCCTATAGTAATATGATCTTTTCTTATGTGTGTTGAATAGTTTCATTAGCTTTAATGCTAATGAAGAAGATGGTTATGAGAGTAATAAAGGAAAATATCAATGACGCTACGTGGGAGATTTAATTTCTTTCTCACCCTACCCACTGTTGTTCTGTCGTCCCTGCCTGACACATGCATTAGTCATACAAATGGGTAACACCACTTTTAGGTATCGTACCCTGCTTATTTAACTTAAGCAGGTTGAAATACTTAGGAGACAAGTAACTTGTTTGAGAATTTTGAAGGTGAGTGGGACTGAGAGAGATTTCACTTGGATTGGAACCAACAGATTTTATGCCTTCTGCCATCAGTGCTTTTAGCTTTGGCTAATTGGATGGGGAGAACATTGTTCTACCTTGTCAGCCTGGTTGTATCTTCTCCCAAGGGGTCCCTTTAGCAATGTCACCTATAGGTGATCATTTTTAAAACAAAGCCCAGGGGTAGAGTGAAACATTTTTGGGGAACTGTTCCCTGCCATGAATTTCTTGAATGTTAATATTTAAATAAGAGAATGAGATAATTGAGGAATTATGCCAACTTCCTTCACTTTCCTTGGCTCCATAGGGAACTAGGAGCAATGGGAAAAAGTCACAGAGAGACAGATTTTGGCCCAAGTTGTAAGGAAAAAGTTTTTAACAGAGCTGTCTGAACGTAGACTAGATTGTCTCAGTAGGTAGCGATTTGTTCCCTTCTGTAAGTATGAATAACCATATGTTGGAGAATGCTGTTGATATAGGAATCATGATTGGGATGTAGTTGGCATTGGATGACCTCTGAGGTCCTGGCTTGTACTTTTACCTAAGTAAGTAATTGTATTTTAGGTTATGTGATTCAATTACACTGATACAGTGATTGGCACATAGTAGGTACTTAAATATTTATTGGCTGAGCGATTAATTGATTCTCTACTTGACCCCTTACCTCCACTCCCCAAATTAAATGCTTTGAACAATGAGGTCGATATTTTGACATTCCCCACTCTGCCACCCTGTTCACCCTTATATTGGGTGCATGTGCATGTGCGGGGTTATTGTTTTTTTTTCTTTTGAAGGGGGAGAGATGTTACTTTGGATACCATATTGGGAGTTGTTATGTATTTACCTTTAAATATTTCTAGAATCTATGATACCATAGAATCATTGAATTTGAGAGTTGGAAGGGACTTAGGGCCATATGGTCCAATCCAAACATAAAAGGAATCCCTGCCATAACATACCAGACAAATGATTGTCAAGATTCTCTTTGAAGACTTGCAAGAAGGGAAGCCCATCCTTTATAAAGATAGACCCTTCTCCTTTTAGACACCTCCGAGTGTTAAGTTTTTTTTTCTGGCATCAAAGCTAAATTTGCTTCTTTG
The DNA here is from genome assembly GCF_011100635.1 of Trichosurus vulpecula. Taxonomy (NCBI): domain Eukaryota; kingdom Metazoa; phylum Chordata; class Mammalia; order Diprotodontia; family Phalangeridae; genus Trichosurus; species Trichosurus vulpecula. The sequence goes on from NC_050580.1 coordinate 57,873,050, forward strand.
CAAATTCTACCTGTTGGTGGTGGAGTGCTCTCTGCACTAACACAACTCACAGGTCTACTCTAACAATACGGAGGTTCCTAAACCTTGTCAGATCTTAATGTCCTTAGACTCTAATCTAAAAGTAATTTTACTGAGACCTCCCAGGCCAAACAAACAGCAAAACCCAACCTATTCTTTTATCAGCAGTTAGCTCCAAATGGCCTAATAAAAATCAATGTCCTAACAACTTTGTAGCCATTTGAAAAGATAATACACATAAATTGAAAGCAAAAACAATATTTTCCTTTCATTTGAGAATAACCACAGTTATTTATTAATAAGATGTTGCCTGTTGGGCACCTCTTAGTTTCTCAGATCTTAGAATCAAGTTGGACACTGCCACCCTAATTTCCTGTTGCATGTTTATTTGTGTGCAGTACTTACTTTTTGTCACAGAAAACCCAGCTTTGCAAAGATAGGATGCTACAGATGAAACACTTTGGGAAAATTACAGGTGGAGCTACGAGTTCAAATAAACAAAAATGCATCTCAAAAAGAGAAAATGTCATTAATAGGAATAGAGTTAGTTCTAAAACTGAAACCTTACACTGGTGGGTAATTTGTGAGGTATCTAACATGTCAAATATTGCAATACTTATCTGGAAAATTTAAAATATTCCCTGGTGCCCCTGTGAGTTTGCTGGAGCTACCTGGCACTCTGTGGCCTGAGGTGTGGGAAACTTGGACTTTAGTAGTAGATGTATTCCGTGAATAGCTTTGTCATCGCTGTGCAACTCACCTGAGGAGGAGCCTTTGTTCCCTTCAATGCAATTCAAGTTGAGATCCTTCTGATCTCTCTAGGCTCTAGCTCCTCCCCTGCCAAATTACTTGGGGGTTTATTTTGCATGTATTTCTGGAAACTCTCCTGTATATGTGTTTTCTCCCTGATAGAAGTAAGTCAGAGTATAGCTTGAGTGTATTTTACTTATTGTTACCATTTTTACTTTGATTCCATTTATTTTGAATCTATAAAATGTCCCCTGGTAGCTCTGATGTCCATCAATGTCTGGAGAATGTCTCTATAAATTTTCTTAGTTGTAAAATTCATTTTGGACTGGGCCTTTTATTGATCCAGAAAACTCGCGATGAGGAAACTCACTTCACCGATGCGGATGGCCACCTGCTTTGCACCTTGTGTTCATAAAGAGTTGCTCTCAGCACTGAGGAGTTAAATGGAATCATGGCTAGAATCATGCAACCTTGAACTAGGCCTTCCTGACTCTTAAGCCAGTCTCTATCCTTCACTCCATGCTACCTCTCACTTATAAAATGATTGACAGACATTTACTAAGCCCTTACCATGTGCTAGGCACCATAGTAAATTCTGGGGTTACTCCTAATCTAACTCTAACATTAATCCCATATCTGTTGGACCCTTAACTCTAACTTCAAAGTGAACCCCCACTAAAAAAGGTCCAAACTCTTAAATCTGGTTGATTTTTTTTTCAATAAGCATTTGTGCACCAGATAGTGTGCCAAAAAGAATCATTGCAGTCAGATTTCATGATATCTTGTTGCTTTGAAATGGGTGAAATTTTATAATTTTATTAGGAAAATCAGTGATGGTTTGAAGGGGAGCCGGGATGGTGTGGAGATAAGTGAAAGTCTTTTGTTTGTCAATTGAACCTACATCAAAGCCACCAACTCTTCTTCCTCCTCCCTGTCCCCTGATAAAACGTGTCCCTTTGGCAGCCTGACTGGCAGTCAGGGTAGGTAGTAAGAGCAGGAGGGTAATGGATGCACGGTACCACTGCATTCTGGGATATTGTTTAAATACCGTAAAAAGCCCTACTCATTTACTCTGTCTGAGCACTGGAGAGAAAAACGGTGTGGTAATCCTGCCATAGCAGGTGGTACTACTTTCATATCAGTAGAAAATGAAATTGTGTGGATGTTTCTCCCCCCTCCTCTCCCGTTCTCTCTTTTTAATCTTTAAATAAGACGATTGGTAGCCTGTTGGCAAGAAAATAGGCCCTGAATTTTTATTCAAAGTTATACAAGGATGATAGTTGGAATTTTTGGCAGGAGGCACGCCATTGCTTTTCAGAAAGTGCTGTCAAGGGAAGCTTTTTCTGAGTTACCTGCTGGGCCCAAGCTCTTTTATGTTGTTGTTGTGACAGGTAGATTTATAAGGCTTGAAATTTGTACAAATCAGTTGTCATTCAGTGCTGGCTGTCAATGTGTCAAGCTGTCAGGCCTGCTGTGAGGGGATGCCTGAGGGGGTGTACAAGGGGGCAACCATGGAGAAAGGAAATGAGTTCAAACAGACCTGAAATGGAGCTCAGTTCTCAGGGTTTTCTGCCCCTGTAGAGACGGCATTGATTTTTCTTCGTGTTGAGCAACAGCAAACCTTAAATGACACGTTGTTAGCAATCTAAAGTTGCTGTTTATTGTCTTTTAAATGGCAGCAAATCATGCAGAAGAGAATACAGTGTGTATTTTCGAATTGTGCATGTTTAGCAGCATCCCGGGCGTGTCACTTTCCTGGCCTGGCTGGTTTCCACAGAGGGACCTGCTGCTTCTCTGATGAGGACAAGTTTCCGGAGCATTTTGCAGACACAGCATGAAAGGAAGTTTTGTGCTCTTCTCTCCCTGTGCCGTAGATCACTAATAAACGTGGTATTAAAGACGCAGGGATACTGCACTACTGTTTAGCCTTTAAAAGAAAAGGGGAGAGGGAGGGAATGGACGGAGGCAGGAAACTGTGTCCTCAACCTGGTCTCTTAGCAAAGGGCACCTCTTCCTTTGGACCTGCCTGGTAAAACAGGACGAGTTGGATTTTCTGGGCAGAGTCATCTGTGACCAGCTAAACAGCCCATTTCCCTCCCCTTTCCTCAACTCAAGCAATAAAAACAAACAAATAAAAAGTCCTCCCAATGGTGTCAATGAATATTCTTTCTTAACCGTTCTAATCTCTTATTGGCAACAGCATCAAACCATGTAGAATATAATAATACCTGAAAAGCCCAGTAGATTTCTCCCTCCTATTCCAAGGCATCCATGTAATGGTCACCGAGTAAATATTGGTTATGGATCAGATTTTCCCTGCTTTCCTTGTTTACATCCCCAGAAGACTTCTGACAATCTCTGCCTTTAGTTCTCTTCTTTCAAGTAGCCCATGTTACCTTGGACAAATCAGCTCACCTCTGTGGCTGCAATTTCCTCACCTATACAACGAAGGGGTTGAACTATATTATTTTTTGAGGTCCCTTTTATTTCTAAATCTATGATCCCATGACCCAATTCCTAAGAAAAATTACATTTTACCTATATTTAAGTACCTCATTTATCAGTAAAATTTAAAGTCTTTCTCTGGACCTGTGATTTTATTTATATGGGGAACTATACCAGATATGGATATGAATAATGGATGCATGTAAGTTTTAGACTTAGAAGCAAGACTTGAAAACAGTCCTTCCTGACTTCAAGGCTAATCCCCTACCTCCTACACCAAGATTGCCTCTTGAATAGTAAATACATGTCCTTAAATTAAAAATTTTTTTAAAGGTCCTGCTCCTTCATTCATATTTTGTCTCTTAAGGATGGCATAGCCCCTGTCCAGATGTGTGGTTCTCCTCACATCTGGACTGAGTAGCTTAGCTTTAATTAGTCCTATATTTTTTTTGGCCCATTTCTGTGATCAGCTATCTACCAGGCGACTCAGAAATAGGAGGGAGAGAAAAAAGAAAGAGAGCATGAGATGGAGAGCTGGCTGGGGGTGGAAAGTAGGAAGGTGACTCTTGAGAAGTAGTCAGCACCAAGAGGTAAAAAAATTAATCAAAGATTTCCATATAGCCATTACCAGCTGGCATCCATGGCCTCAGAGTCTTTGAGCTAAAGTGTCTACAGAGAGGCGCATGGCACAGCTGAGTTTGTCTTGTAAAAGCGCAGCTGTCCAAAACATGACAGCTACAGCATTAGCAGGGCCATTAAGAGGTGTAGAACATTTCCAGGGAAATGATTTGAAAAATGACAATGCTGGCTCCTGTGTGATATTAATTATACCCTGTACTCATGGCAAATAAGCTAAAATAGTTGGCAAGAAAGACAAAGTGAGGTGTCTGGTTTCTGATCGTCATTCCAATCAAACAGGCATCAGACAAACGGGGGAGGGCTTTATTTTATTTACTTGATTGTAAAGAAGGGGAAAGCACAAAGAATTGCAAAGTTCTGGGTTGGGGGTACAGGGTTGCGGGCAGGGTGGCCAAGAGAGAAGGAGGAGAAGGAGTAAATATAAGAAGAAATGTTGGTGAAAATATTATCAATATGGTGCTTGTGAACCTATAGGAGATGGTCTGGAGGAATCTTTTATGGAAATCAAATTTGCATTTTAGGAAGAACATAAATGAACTAGAGAATGACCAGAAAAACATGTTGAAAGTCTTTGCGATTATGCAAATGAGGGAACTGGGAATGTTTATCTTGGAGAAGAGAAGGATGGGGGTGGGTAATGGATGGACTGGAGAAAAAAATGATTAAGTACCTACTGTGTGACAACCATTATGACAAATATTGGGAATACAGATAGAAAAGTGGTCAGTCCCTGCTTGCAAAGAGCTCATATTCTAATTGGAGGTAGACGACACATACAATAATGTTTTTTCAGGGAAGGATGGAAAGGTCCAGAGGTCCTTAAGGTATTATGACAGGGCTTATGGAGCAGTGGTGTGCTGGTAAATGTTTAACAACCAGATTTCTCTAAGTTTAATCTGCAACATTAACATTTTCTTCATTGCTTTCTCAAGTCTAGACAATTAATAAAACAACAAATGAAGCCTTGATTTATATCTTTTGCTGATTCCAAGGTGTCAGTGCTCACACTGAAAATTTAATAGTCTTTGAGCAGATTTGAAATGACTCTAGCATACCCCTGAGTTACAGTGCATTGTTGGAAAGGGAAGATCCTGGTGGGAATCTGGGTTAATGGGACTGAGAGTGGGGCCATAAGGAGCAGGTCTCACCTCTGTCCAGTGGATTATACCCTCTAGCACCCTTTGGCATTCTATAAGCACAGGGGTTTGGGGTGTTACTGTTAGGGAATAAAATATCTTTTGCTAGTCTGGTGGGTGTGATAGCCATTTTAGAATTATTTGAAAGGTTGGCCTATGGAAAAGAGATTAGACTTTTTTCGGTTTGATCCAAGAGGAAAAAACTAGGAGATATGGGCAGAAGTTACAAAGAGGCAAATTTATTTTATTGTAAAGAGAAATTTCTTACCAGTTAGAGCTATCTAAAGGTGAAATGGCTTCCTCCAGAGATAGCGCTTCCTCCTATATCTCCACCTCCTGTCACAGGGAGGAGATTCTGGTTGGACTGGATGGCTTGTGGGGTCCCTTCTAACCCTGAGGTTCTGTGATTCAGTGATTTCTGTGCCTGGATGCTGGGGGAGAATTAAAATTAGTCTGTGGACCAGAAACCAAGATTCCGAGTGTCTCTCTAAGTAAAACACCATCTTTTGTTTACATAGCATATTTTCCCCTCCTCTAGAACATTTACATCAATTGATGTTTCACTTTATTCCTCCTTTATTCTGTGAGGTAAAGTGAAGTATACTGACAGAGAAGAGAAAGAGTTCAGTATGTGGAGTCAGTAAATCAATAAACCTTTATTAAGCACCTACTATGTGCCAGGCACCATGCTAAGCATTGGATCTGAATCCAAATTTATTTTCCTGCTACTTACTACTTGTGTGAACTTGGGTAAATCTGTACCTTTCTGGGCCTCAGTTTCTATAAAAAGGGAAGGGGCTTGAGGACTAGAGATACCTCTAGGCACATGTGGCCTCAAGGCTTTGGGTTCCCCACCCCTGCTAGATGATCTTGAAGGCCCTAACCCAGCTCTAAATCTCATGATCCCAAGGGAGTAGGGTAGAGTAAGTGGCCATCTCCAGTTTCACAGATAGAGAAATTGAGTTCTAGAGACATTAAGTGAGTTACCCAAGGCCACAGAGCAAGTCAGGGGAAGAGATGGGCCTAGGATCCAGTTGTCTCAACTCCCAATTCAATGCCTTCTTGAGATGATGTGCACCTTCAAAGATCCCCATTCTTTTTCCACATTTGAGAGTTTAGAAAGGCTATCTACTCCCTCACCTCAGGAAATCCCCATGGGTGTCAGTGTAGTCTGATAATGATCCTAACCAAAGCCAAAGTAGTTTTGGGGTTCTTGAATGACCAAAGCCAGAATAGTTTTCAGATCCTTCATTGGCCAATAGTCTTAAGATCTTTTGTTGGCCAATACCAGAATAGTCTTTGGGTCCTTATTTAGGCAGATCCAGAATAGTCTACAGGACCCTGACTAGTCAAAGCCAGGATAGTCTTTGGGTCTTTGTCTGGCCAGAGTCAGAATATTCTGCAGGTCTGTGCCTGGCCAGAGTCGGAATAGTTTTTAAGGTGTTAGTGTAGTTTGATCCTGGCCAGAGCCAAAGTAGACTTTATTTCTTGCCCCAGACCCCTTCCTAAACCTCCAACAACCTCGGAGGCTTTGAATACCTTGCTACATGCATGTGAAAGGAGTATCCACCTGTGAATGAGCATCCCTTTCTCAGGAAGGACATTTGGCTCAGCCAGACTTTCAGAAAGGCCACCAACCCCTTGGCTTTGTCTCAGGGGGGCCCTTCCATAAACCTGTCCTCCTTGGGGCCCTGGTGAATGGTGCTTTCTTCCTGAACCACAGTTCAGCTGCCTTGTCCTTCTTGCTTAGCCCCCTACCCCGGAGCTGAATTACCCTAGATAAACAAGCCTTTGTTGGACCTGACTGTGAGAGATGTGATGGTGGCCCTGGCTTTGGGGGAGAGGAAAATAGACTGGGAAAAGAAGAGGTCACGACTGGGTCAAAGTGCTGAGCTTTAAGGGAAAAATAGAGAGGGCAGATGGTTAGTTTCCTAGGCTGGAGTTTTCAGATTCAGTGGGGACAAGGCTCTGTTTGTGGGGCTCTCTATGGAAAGCGTGAATGTCTGTGGATGTGTGCGTGCCCCGGAAGGGGAATCTAGTCACAAGTTTTATTAACATCCATCACAACACAAAAATCTTTGAGCAAGTTCCCTCTGAGGTCAGCTGAGACCTCTTGAAGAACTGTCTGAAATGGTTCTGGGCAGTTATGTCCTAATCCTCCAAATGTGCTGAACGTGAGAAATCTCATTCAGTGTTAAACCACCAAGTACCAAGGAGAAAATGCCTGGAAATTATAGTCTTTGGCAAATTAGAGCTTGCCAGGCTTTCTCTCCCTCTCCCAGGGCTGAAGCAGGCCAGGCAGATATTGTTTACCTTGAAGATGCATTTGGCCACCTGGGGGGGTTTCTGTTAATGTCTCTGATACCTGGTCTTGCCATCATCAGGGTTTGTTATTGAACGACCTTTATGGGATTTTTACAAAACCATGACCTTTTCTTGTCAAACGTTCAAGGCTTTGACAAGTAGGGCTGTTCTCTGGACTGGGCAAGTTTAATGAATGTGTATCCCAAAGACCTGGGGGATGCCAGGCCTCTTGGTTTGAGGGAACCACTGATTGCTTGGAGCTGGGAACCACTGAGCTCTGTACAGAGTGAGCTGACTGCAGGAGCCAATTTTACTTTGCTTTAATTTGAATACTTGGGACCAGCAGTGGAAAAACAGGAGGGGAAGAATAGCTCTTGACAAGAGATTTTGGTCATGGTCCATCCAAAAATACTCCAAAATAATAATTTGGTTATCTCCCTTTTATGCAGTCTCTTACGGTTAATTGAAGCTTTCTTTTTTAGAGCCCCTATTGGGGAGGGACCATAGGAGATACTGGAAAGTTTTTTAATTTTCCTTCCCTTCCCTTCCCTTCCCTTCCCTTCCCTTCCCTTCCCTTCCCTTCCCTTCCCTTCCCTTCCCTTCCCTTCCCTTCCCTTCCCTTCCCTTCCCTTCCCTTCCCTTCCCTTCCCTTCCCATTTGAACAAATCAATGAACCTGTGTTTTTAAAGCACCTACTATAATCCAGACACTTTGCTAGGCAGTTGGAATACAACGTAGAAACCACTTCCGCCAATGCACATCACCACCTCCTCTGTAATATTAAGTCTTAGAGGCCCCGAAAGCTGAAGTAATTTGCCCAGGGTCATATACAACTGAGGTCTTTCTGACCCAAGACTGGCCTTCTATCCTGCGTAGCAGGCTGTCTTTCGCTGTAAGTATTATTATTCCTGTTTTTATAGAGTCATTTTGGCATAGTGGATAGAGTCCTGGGTTTAGATTCAAGAAGACCTATCACCTCACCTCAGATCCTGCCCCTAATACATATTAGCTCTGCAATTTGGCTCACTTTTGTGTATGTTACCATCTGTATTGTTCAATGAAATTCCTATACTGGGAGTTCTCCACATTGATGAAATCACAGACCCTTTGACTTGATCCTATTTTGAGACTGAGACGGAGGTTTCAGAGGAGTCACTTACCCAGGGCCATAAGACTGGCAAGTGGAAGGTCAGATCTTCTGACTCCCAAATTCGATTTTCTTTCCACTAGTCCATGGTACTCCACAAGGTACCTGTCTCACTTGGGAGCACCTTCTAAAAGTTTTTATTTGGGAAACTGAGGCATGGAGAAAGATCTCATCTTACGTAAAGTCAGAGCAACAACTAGAGAGAGAATCTAGGAGTCTTGGGTTCTTGCTCCAGATTTGATGACGATAACCAAGCCACTGGTTGAAGAACTGAGAGGTTACCTGGGGAAGACGATTTAGTCTTGGACTCCCTGTGAATTCAGAGCCTTACTTTATTACATATGTGTTCTATGTGAAAAAGCCATCCAACATATGACTATCTTACTGTAAACTGTCACTTTGCCTAATTCCTGGTTCTCTTGTTTATTGTGTGTTTGCAGCTAATAGAAGAATTATGTAGAAACTATATCTGCTGAGTTTCTTATTATGGGGAGGAAAGAAAAAACTCCAAACATTTCAAGTGACACAGAGTAACTGTCACTAAAGATTTGAGGTTAAAGAAGCAGGGATTTTGATCTTGAGTGACTCAGAAATAAATGTTCATTTCAAAGGTCTATTTCTTTAAACAGAAAGGGAAAAAATCTGGGATCGCATATGGGCTAAATAAGCTTCAAATTTTTCTGAGCTTGGAGAAATTCCATTTGAATTGTGCATGTACATTTCATGAAGATATTACTCTGCTCTGAAGGGCTATATCTTACTGAGCCCTAAAGGAGAAGCACATTGGCTTCTATTGCCAAAGTCTAACAGAGATCCTCCTTTATAACATTCAAATGCTTTGGCCCTGTGCTGTATCTTAGCCCCAAAGCCATTTGGAAAACTCTGTTTATCTAGGTAGGTGGAGTGCATGGGTCTTTCTTGCTTCCATGGATAACTCCAAGGAGATGTTGTCAGTCTTTCAAATGACTTTCATGTGTTTTCCTACCCTGTTCAATTGATGGACATGGATGTGCACAGTCATTTGTTTTTGGTATTGGCAGACTGTGCAGTGAGCCGGTTACTTCCCAGATGCATTCCAGCTGTTTCCTGGGATATCCATAGTGGTGTAGATTGAAGATGGAATCAAGGTCTGGGTGGATATTTAAGAACAACATGTAAGTTGAGGAAGTGACTGATATTAAGGTGGAAACTCTATTGATTTCCTCACTTGACTTGGGGGAGGGCATCAATCCACCTGCCCGATGAGAATCCTGATTGTTACGCTTATTGGAATAAATAGTAGAGGCCATGACATATGGAGGAAACAGAGTCCATATGCTCTCAACTGGAATCCTCACTTCCTATAGAGGGGCAAGACATCTTCAAAACAGAGGTTAGAGAAAGGAGAGATTATTAGTCTTCGTAGTAATTCAGCATCTTCCAGCTCAGGTCTTCTGACTCCCAAATTCAGTCCTCTTCCCTTTAGTTCATGGTGCTTCTCAAGGTACCTGTCTCACTTGGGAGCACCTTTTAAAATTTTTATTTGGGAAACTGAGGCATGGAGAAAGTCCTCATCGTGGAGAAAATCTGGGAGTCTTGGGTTCTTGCTCCTTATTTGATGACAATAACCAAGCCATTGGTTGAAGACCTAAGAGGTTACTCAGGGAAAATGATTCACTTCTGGGTCTCCCATACATTCAGAGACTTATTTTATTCCACTCAGGGTCAGAGAGAGGATGCCCAGTACCCTCAGGCAGAGTGTGGGCTTCAATTTGTTCTTGCTTTTCAATTGCTTCAACCATATCTGACTCTTTGTGACCCCATTAGGGGTTTTCTTGGCAGACATACTGAAGGGGTTCACCATTTCCTTCTCCTGCTCATTTTACAGATGAGGAAACTGAGGCAAGCAGGGTTGAGTGACTTGCCCAGGGTCACACAGCTGGTAAGTGTCCAAGGCCAGATTTGAACTTAGGAAGACTGGTTCCCAGCCCAGTGTTCTATCCACGGTGCCACCTAGCTGCCCAGTGTAAAGTGAGAGGGCTAGACTAGGTGGTCTCTGAAGTCCCTTCTGGCTCTGCATCCATGATTCAGTGATCCTATAATTAGGAAATTTGAAACTCCCTTTTTTGATCTCTTCTTTCTCTTTATCCTGAGAGGAGATCCCAGCACTTGAGGGTACTGATCACTATAGTATGTAGTAAAAGCTGATGAAGAGAAGTAGGCCTTCTCTGAGGACTGTGGTCTCTTCATGCTGGAGACTTGTAGACCTTCAGGCAATGTATCCCAACCCCTGTAACCTTGCAAGGGGATTAGCCCATTCATTTTCCTTTCTGAATTTCCAATCTCTCCTCCATGGACAATGAGAAGAGCTGTGAGGATTTTTAACGGTGCCAATATCCTGTGCAAAAGAAAAACATGCCGATCTGAGATGTTCCTAGGTCGATTGATGTAGGTCTATTCCTTGGTCCAGGTAATCTTCCTAAAGCACAGGTCTGACCTCACCCCTCCCTCACTCAGGAAGCCTCAATCCCTGATGATCATGCCTAAGATAAAATACAAACCCTCTGGCCCTTTAAGTCCTTCATAAACTGTCTTTCCAGACTTGTTGCGTGTTATTCCTCTTTACGCACTTGATGCTGAAACCAAGCTAACCTACTTGCCGTTTCCCATACGTGGCATTTGATCTTTTGCCACGATGCTTTTGTCTCTGATCTTTTCCATGCCTGGAAAGCTCCCACTCCTCACCTACTTAATAGAGGAGTCCCTAGTTCCCTTCAAATCACATCTCAGGGGTCACCTCCTACATGAGGCCTTTCTTAGTCTTCCATGTTGTTAGTATTTCTTCTTTATGAAAATTTTTTGGTGTGTACACACACACACATGTGTACATATGTGTATGCATACATGTACACATGCATATCTCTAATATAGGTGACAGTGCACAGAGCACCAGGCATGGAGGCAGGAAGACTCTCCTTCTTAAATTCAAATCTGGCCTCAGACATTTATTAGTTGTATAACCCTGGACAAGTCACTTAACCTTGTTTGCCTCAGTTTCCTCATCTGTAAAATGAGCTGGAGAAGGAAATGACAAACCACTCCAGTATCTTTGCCAAGAAAACCCCAAATGGGGTCACAGAGAGTCAGATATAACTGAATGACAGCCACACCACCTTGAGAAAAGAGGCATTTTCTTTTTTTTTTCTCTTTATCCCCAGTGCCCAACATTTTCCATGACACTTAGGCATTTACTCCATGCTTGTGGAATCAATGGCACTGCTTTTCAGAAGAAAGTCTTGCATTTCAATTAGATTCATTCTGCTTTTGCCAGTGTTATAAAGGGCCTGAGTTCAAGGTATTCTTCGGAGGCCTCTGAAGTGTGGCACAAAGCGGTGGAAGGGCAGGTGGTTCCACAGGTGAGTCTGAGGACTCTTGTCTTCATTTTCATGAGTGGAAATTCATGAAGCATTCCAAACCTGTGTGGTTTGGAAAGGGTCATTCTAACTTTATGAAAAAAAAGTCAGAAAGGATTCAGGATAGAAAAGTGTATTTCACTTTTTTTATAGGGCTGTTCTTGAGAGCCAAGCAATTTGTTGTAAAAGAACATAAGAAATATTGAGAATGAGAAAAGCTATCCATTCCATAAAGCCGTGTCCCTCTTAATACTTCATTTCTCCCACTACGGCCTTTGATCGCTTCATAAATGACCCTCTGTGTGAGTGAGCCTGGCCACCCCACTATTTCAAATGTATTGAAGGTATTTATGATGGGTAGTTAGATTTCAACTATATGGTAACCCAGCTCTATACTAAAGAGGACCTTTATATCATAGTGCTTAATAGCAACGGCTCTTATATTTCAAGATCTTACCATTCCAGATACAGTCAGCCTGACCTTAAGTTCTTGAAAAGTCACTATTTCAAAAAAGTATATTTCAGGTAAAGAATGAAAATTTCATCTTTTGGACTTCTCTCGTAAATTGAGTTTTAGGGTCTGTTTCATTATTAAGAATCCGCTTTGGAGGGACTCTGTCAAATCCATTTAGTACAATGTCATAGGGCTACTAGGATGCCGGCCTGATGACATCCAGCTTGTGATTTGTAACTCTCCAGTGTGTGTGTGTGTGTGTGTGTGTGTGTGTGTGTGTGTGTGTGTATGTGTATGTGTGTAATTGTCTCAGTGGATTCTAAAAAAAGTCTTAGAAGAAAATTCATATTAATTTGCTTTAATTTGAAAGTGCCCTGGAATACTGATAGGAAAATAGTATGTGTGTGTGTGTGTGTGTGTGTGTGTGTGTGTGTGTGTGTGTGTGAGACAGACAGACAGAGACAGACAGGTTGTCTACAAAACTTAAGACAAACCATGCAGTGTTATAGTTTCAAAAATGGTGGGGAATGATTGTTCTCTGGGTTTGTTGCTGGTTAAAGATATTATTCCTGGGCTCATATATACTGCCAGTAGTGTCTGGGCCATGCGGGTGTCTCACCATGTCAAACTGAAGAATTGGTGAAGTTGTGAAGGATGTTTATCATATTGGAAGATTCCAACTAGGAGCAGCACAATACCGTGACATGAATTGGAGCTAGAGACTTGGTATTAAGTCATGCCATGACTTCGGGCAGTGTGGTGTGGTGACTAGAGAACTGGCCTTGGAGTCAAGAAGAGTTGAGTTCAGATCCTACTCTGCCATATACTGGCTGGGTAAGTGAACCCAGTCTGGGTAAATCACTTAACCCATTATTTTCCACCGTTACTTAGGGCCTCTAAGACGAGAAGCTGAAGAGAAGGTGCCAATCTTCATCAATAAAGGAAATACTTCATCAGGGGCTCCATAGGCCGGTGAATCACAATGGGTCCAGGAAAGAAACAAAAAGACTGGTCAAGTGACAAAACTTCTCTTTGCTTACTTCCTCATATTCCTTTGAACTCAATACAAGAAGTTTTGGCATCAGAGCAAGGGGCATGAAACATGCCCTCTAATCAACTTTGCAGTTCATGATGGGAAACTAATACAAGAAACAGATTAGTTCAATATTAGAAATAAGACAAATTCTACTGAGTTTGGAGGGGGAATTAGTTATTCCAGTGGTTTCTATACCCTAGAAGGAGGCATATATGCTATATATTTGTAATTAAATAAAAATTTGTTAAATAGAAAAATGTTAAATATCTCTACAATTTAGTGCCCTAGACAGAGCTTCAGTTGCTGTATCTGAGTTGTGGCTCTGAACTCATTCATTCTCCTTTTGCTTTCAAATTGCACTTTTAAAGAAGTGAATCCCAATTCCAAGGGTAAAAAGTTAGTCCAATTTCAAATTTTAGGGAGTTTTCAAATTGTATTCAAATCCTACCTGTTTCATAAATGAATTATTGTCTTCGGGTGGGCAGTCCCAAGTGTCATACTGATATCCAAAAATATCACAAGACCCAGAGGAAGGCCTGCATCCACTGTGGAAATTCTACATAGAGGATTTATGGAAACACCATGGGCGAGTATTACACAGAATGATTTGCCATTGAGCAGTTATAATCTCTATCAGTGGAAGAAGCATCTTCCATGTTGATGAGATCATGGTTCCATTGAAGTACCAACCTCCTTGGTTTGGAGCAATATAAAATACTTAAAAGCCTAGAGAAGTAATGACGTTCATAAAATGTACATGGATCATGGGATTATATGTTTATTTATACATTTTTCCCCCTAGAATCTTTAGGATTTACTAGTCAGTGCCCATATATATCAATATTAATGCATCTATCTCCCAGGTATTCCCAAATCCTACTTCTGTAACACATCCCGAACCTCTTGGATATGGAGACCCTGAATGTTTGGTATATCATAAGGTGTAAAAATTCCTACATGCACAATGCTTCACACACCCCCAAATGAACTATCTCATTGCTGGGTCTCAAGGAAAAGAAATATGCCTTCCTTTTGATTAGGTTATATGGAAAACATTTTGTTCTTCAAATTTTCCAGAAATTATTCATTGGTTCCACCAGCAAACACACAATAATTTATCATTTTAGATGTATGTTACTCTGGCAAAGAAACAAGCATAAAACTTTATATATGTGCATCGACAGATATAATATAGAGTCATAGCATCTTGAGTTGGAAGACATCTTGGAGACCATTGCATCCAATCTACTTGTTTGACAGGTCAGAGAAGTGGAATGATTAGCGCAGAGTCACACAACAAGTTAGTGTTTGCACAAAACCCCCAACATCCTCTGCGTTAAAGCCAAAGAAAATATATTATTTGAAGAGACGGTAATGAATGTAATATATTGGAAAGAGCGCAGAACAAGGAGTCAAGGAGTGGGTTCGAAACTATTCTTAGCCACTAATTAGATGGATGGCTTTTGGTCGAGTCATTTAATCTCTCTTCCATTGAATCATGGAGCTCTCATAGATGGTGATTATAGCTCACATTTATATCATGCTCTAAGTTGGCAAAATACTTTACGTACCTTATCTCTTTGAACCCCACAACTACCTAAATGGCAGGTTCTATAGGCATTATACCTTTTTTATAGTCAAGGAAACTGAGGTACATAGAAGAAAAACAACTTAACGAGGGTTGCATAGATAATAAATCCCAGAGTCAGGATGTGAATCCAGCTTTCCCGATTCCAAGTCCACATCTCCATCTATTACACTATGGAAAACAGGCAAACAACAAGCATTTATTCATTATTTACTATATGTCAGCCACTGTTCTAAGTAGTAACCCACATTGCTCCTATTTGTCTCCTACCTTCATATGTTGGAAATAACACCCTACAAATAACATTTGTATGCTTATTTTTTCATTCATTCATTCAGTGCTGGGTGAGGTATAAAATCAGTATGAGACATAATCACGGCCCTCCAGGACTTTGTAATCTAGTTGGGAAGATAAAACATACACATAATACGATGATAAAGCAAGCGTTTAAGAGTGTACATATGAATAAATGGAAGAATGATACCACCTGTGTGCCAACCACTGTGCTGCATTAACTAGAGAACTGAACTGGAGGTCAAAAAACTACAATTCTAGGCTTCGCTCTGCCACTAAATAGGTGCGGTTGATAAAATAAATACTGGATTTTTTCCATTATAAATTATATCTTATTTAAAAATAATTCTTAATCTCTGTGATTAGTACATAAGCACACAAATGTCTTTTGTGGACTTAACTTTGTAGCTCGATGCCTTAAAGGACTCGTTGTTTCAGTTTTTTTAGTCGAATGTCTTCAGTTTTCTAGAGATGTGATTGTGTCATCAGTGAAAATAGATATTTATTTAGGCCTCGATTTCCTCCCTTGTAAAATGAGGGACTTGAATGATCTCTTAGGACCTGCTGAGATCTTTCATAATTCTAGGAGTGGTAGAGATGATGAATGTAATTAGGACATATGAACTGTCTACTTTTTTCCTCAGTGTTTCCAGGGCAAAGATCCTATGTCTCTCCTTTGTCACCTCTCCTAATTTTATCACTCAGAGGATAAAGAAGTTCATGGTATCATAGATTTAGTATGGGAAGAGAATTTAGAGGCCAAGCCTTCATTTCACAAATGAAGAAACTGAGTCCCACAGAGATTGTGTTTTGCCTAGGGACACACAGGGTGTTGTGACAGAGACAGAATTTAAATCCAGATATTCTGCCCCCAACTTTGTTACTCAAGGGGAACTCTTTGGACCACCCCATTGCTGCTTCCTTCCTCAGCTCTGACTAGATTTCCCTTTCTTTCATTTTTAAAAAGCTCATTTCCTCTTACTTGGTCTTATGTCCTACAGGCACTTGGCATCCTCAAGTGCTGCTCTTATCCAGTAACCATCATGGCTGATTCTCTTTCTATGACTTCTAACAGCTCAGCATGTCATGGGAAGGTTCTTTAGTGGAAGGTTCCAGCAATATGACAATAGAAGAGTCTCTTTTCCATTGGTAGGGTTGTGTAGGATTCCAACCCGGGTTCAGTTTGCTATAGAAAGGCCTAGTCAGTTTTGAACTTTTTCCTAACAACAAGAAAAACATAGGCACTTACCCTGTCTAATCTTCCAAATTAACAGGAAGACAGGAACAAAGGGAATGTTCTAAATGAGAGCAACATTCCATTAGGCAGGACACAGAACCAGGTCTTATAACTTCCAAGAGCAGTGTACTTCACGATATCACTCCATCCTATTCCTAGAAGGAAGGTTCCGACAAAGGATTAAGGGGATGGAGCACTGGAGTGATGGGCACTAGAGCTAGGGTGGGTCTGGGCACTGCTGGTGTTAAGACACGGCTGCCAATGATATGACATGGGTTAGTGGCATGTTATTTGGGATGTGTCCTATAAGTATAGTGGATTTGCTAAGTATGGGCAAGTATGGGGAGAGAGCCTTTCTGTGTTTGGAGTTATGGAGGCCCAGATCCAGACTTCATCTCAGATACTCCCTAAGCTGCATGACTCTGGTCAAGTCACTCAAATTTTCTAAGCCTCACTTTCTTCATTTGTGAAAGTGGGATGATAATATCACTGACCTTCCAGTGTTATGAAGAGCAAATGAAATAATTTGCATAGCACACTTCACATACCTTAAGGTGTTATGTAAATTTTGCAGAAACATACTTTATTATAATAGATCGTTGCCTTCCCATCTCTTAAACGAGGAGTTCTGAGAACTCCTAGTCACATATCACTTGGAGATTGCTGCTGCTGCTGCTACTACTACTAGTGCTACTACTACTACTACTAGTACTACTACTACCACCACCACCACCTCCACCACAACTACTACTACTATCACCATCACTACTACTACTACCACCATCACCACTACCACCACCATCACTACTGCTACTACCACCATACTACACTACCACCACTACTACTAAGAGTACCCCATTACTACTATGACAGCTACAACTATAGCTACTTATCTCATCAGACCTTCACAAGCAATTTCTCTGAAGTACAAATGATGTTATATTAGTTTTTACAGCTGAGAAAATTGAGGTTTAGAGGTCAAGTGATTTGCTTGAAGGCATACAGTTTGGAAGTGGGACATCTTGGAGAAAACCAGGACACAGAAGCAGGTCTCATGACTTCTGAGAGCAGTGTACTTCATGGTATATCTCTCCATCCCATTTCCAGAAGGAGGGTTCCAACAAAGTTATACTCCAGAGATAAGCCAAGTCACCAGTTATCTTTTTTTTTTGAGCAGAGAACTCAAGGGGCCATATTTATGCACTCCTATAGCTTCTGAGCATATGTTCTTCTCTATGTCCCTATTATCCTTTTTGTTAGAATGTAAGTTCCTTGAAGACAGGGACTCTTTGAAGCCCCGGTGCTTACAGCCTTGCCTAACATACAGCAAGGGCTTAATAATTACTTATTGACTGATTTTAATCTGATTAAAGAGTGAGAAGCAGGCCCCTTTTTCTTCACCACCCCTCGTTGGTAGACACACCTGATGTTATTACTGCTATAGACACCATCTTACTCTATTTGTAGAATCAGGACCCTGAATCTATCATGTCATCAGCACATTCATAGAGGAGAAAGATGGATGGGGAAAGAAAGTACAGGTTAATGTGGGCTTGAAGAAGCAGCTAGAGAAGGCTTAACGTGTTGCCTCTCCCCACCCATCATGGACACAAGCCTTCTCTTGGCTCTTGTTTACAACTCTAGTCTGAGAAAGTTAAGACTTTTCTACTGGAAAGACATTCTCAACAACAATTTCTGAGTGTGTGTGTGTGTGTGTGTGTGTGTGTGTGTCTGACAAAGTTAAGACTTTTCTATTGGAAAGATACTCTCAACAAAAATTTCTGAGTTTCTGTGTATATGTATATGTTTGGTAAGGAGGGGGAATGCCGTAATCCTCTTACTTTGGTATTCAATTTCCTTTTCCAATGATTCAGGGGTAGAAAAGAAAATACCAGAACTCCTGTTGTGCTTTTTTTTTTAGAAGTGTGAAGATGGTATTAAAAATAGAAAGAAAAAATAAACCAGAAATGTAATTTTGAGGAGCGCGGCTCCATTTTCTCATTGAATTCCTGCCTCTTGCTCATCTGAAACTGTGTTCTCTGGGCAGCTTCAACTACACCTGTTTATTCATGGCCCTTCCAGCTCTCATTGCTCCCTCCTGGATTCCCTGGAGCTCTGTGCTTGAGTGGATTTCTTTCCTATCTTGGGTTTTCAAGTGTTATGTGACTGGGAACATTTAGGGAAGGTGATCTGTTACAATAAAGCCCATTTCTGCAAAATTTCTAGCAATCATTTTCTCATTCCTGCCCTCACTCCCCACTTTCTTTGCCTCAGAATCTCTGAGTGAATCTGATGGCATCCCTTTATATGCTAGGAAAATCCACTGCTTGACCATAAGCAAGAGAAGAGGAAAGAAACAAAGTTGTACATAGACTTGCAAGTGTGTTGTTTGGGAGTGTGAGTATGCTTGATATAGGAGGCAGATGTGGGGTGGCAGATATGAATGCTGACATGAGGTTGGGAAGATCTGGATTCGAATCCCTGGACAAGGTACTTAAGTTCTTTGACCCTCAGTATTCTCACCTATAAAATGGGGGAGGAATAAGACCCCTGTAGTACCTGCTGTACAGGCAGGGATGTGCTGGAGGCAACTCTTACTGGCTGGGTCCGCTGTGGGCATTCACATTTCTGAAATCAGAAAATGCTACTTGATTTAATATTTTGTTGATTGTCTTGACTTAAGAAAGTAATGGAGAAAATGTTAATGGTGTGGATTAAACTTTAAAAAGCGAGTCTAGCCTACAACATTTTTATTTTTGGAGAGTAGATTGTTAAACATCTATCAGAACATCCCTGCATTACAGACTTGTCATGAGCCTTAAATGAGGTAATGTAATATAAAATGCTTTCAGAACTTTAAAGCACTCTAGAGACGATTGTTGTTGCATCTTTCCTTGACAGATTGATAGGTAAATAGATAGACAGATAGATACATAAAAATAAATAGATAGACAGACAGATAGATAGACCAATAGATGGGTAGATAGGTAGATAAATAGACCAATTTATAGATAGACCAATAGATAGATAAAAATAAATAGATAGATAGATAGATAGAACAATAGATGGTTAGATAGGTAGATAGATAGACCAATTTATGGATAGACCAATAGATGGGTAGGTAGATAGAGAGACCAATAGATGGATAGGTAGGTAGATTGATAGGTAGGTAGATAGATAGACTGACAGATAAATAGAAAGATAAGTAGCCAGCTAGCCAGATAAAAAGACTAATAGATGGGTAGATAGGTAGGTAAGTAGGTAGGTAGGTAGATAGATAGATAGATGGAAATAGATAGTCAACTCCTAAATCCATACCTTGTCCCTTGGGACGTTCATCTCCTCTTCTTTCCAGTTCTATCCATAGGTTTCAACTCTGCTGATTAGCAGCTGAATATATGCAAACTAGCCAACTCAGCTAATGCCTTATGTTAGACATTTGCTCTCAAGCTTTTTGATCCCAGACCTTCTTCACTCTTAAAAATTACCGAAGAGTCCAAGAGCTTTTATTTATGTGGGTTATGTTGATTGATATTTACCATATTATAAATTAAAATGGAAGAAATTTTGAAGTATTTATTTTAAAATAACAATAAATCTGTTATGTTAACATAAATAACATACTTTTTAATGAAAAAGAACCATATTTTCCCAAACAAAAAAATGTAGTGAGAAGAGTGGCATTGTTTGGAAATTTCGCAAATCTCTTTAATGTTTGGCTTAATAGCTACAAGAAGTTTTGTGGCACAGTGGAAGAGGGCTAGACTTTGAGTCAGGAAGTCTTGAGTTCAAATTTGATCTCAGACGCTTACTAGCTGTGTGATCATGGGTAATAATAATTCACATAACCTCTCTGTGCCTCAGCATCTACCTCTCAGGGTTGAGGATTAATGATAATAAGAGCTAATATTTATATAGTGCTTACTCTGTGCCAAGAATGGTGCTAAGTACTTTATAAAATCTAGCCTCACATAGATATGCAGTTAGAAAAGGGAAGAATATTTTAATAGGCAAATAATATTTTACTATTCTTATTTTGTTTTGATCTCATGAACCCCCCCCCCCGCCCGAAGGATCTCAGGTACCCTCAGCAGTCCTTAGATTACACTTTGAGAGCTGCTGTATTAGATCAGAGGTGTCAGTCAAACATATATCTAGGTCATTACAAAATATACTTAGGAAATATTTAATAAGATAAACAAGAATGCAATAAAACACAGATAATGTTACATTTTACAACTAAGTCAATCTATGTCTCATAGGGATCCTTATGTGTTGTTTAGCAGTCCCTGTTTCTGTTTTGAGTTCAACACCACTGCATTAGACTATACTTTATCTATACACCCAATCCAGCCATTTGCCCAAGCCTTCTTATCATCTGTCTGCCCATGTGTGACTTCTTCTGAATCCCCTACTTTCTGCCTCCTCAAGACGAAACTCACTTCCCTGGTCACCTCTTCCCTATATGTGTGTGGTTTCCCCTGTTATAATAATGTAAACTCCTTGAAGGCAGGGACTGTCCCTTTCAATCTTTGTATCTCCGGTGCAAAAATGCTTGGCACATAGTTATCACTTAATAAATGTTTTTTTTCCAATTAATTCAACTCCCAAATATCTGTTGATAGAGGAAAATAATTGCACAATAATCTGAAATAGCCAAAACTAAATTCTAGTAAAGCTTCATTAGTTTAAACTAATCAGAAGGAAGGTCCATTTGAATTAATGAAAACCCTAAGGTATACACGCTGTTTTATAGGAAAGAGTGTTTATTACATTCAAGTGCCTTCATTTCCATGAACCAGATTTACCAAATGTTATCTTTTTATAGATTTTTTTGAGGGGCTCTTAAAGTCATTCATGCTATTTTTGTGGATAGAGTAGAGAGATGTGGGCAGGATGGTAATTCCGAACTGGTTGAATGCCTCCTTGTGTTAAGCTCTCTAGTTCCATGCCAGCTTGGAAGGTGGTCTCTAATACAGACCAGGGATCTGTCTTTGGCCTTGTGGTAGTGTTTAACATTTTTGGATAACGATTTAGAAGGCTTACTTATCAAGCTTTTAGATGACAAAAACCTAGGAGGAATAGCTAGCACATTGGATGAAAGAATCAGAATCCAAAAAAGATATTGATAGCAGAATAGTGGACTGATTTGAATAAGTTGAAATTTAATAGAGCTACAAGGAAGTAAAGGACAGGTCCCAAATACACAAAAATATTCATATTTCATTGATATCTTTTGTATTCATATCATTTACCTTTCCCAATATATCCTTTTAGCACTTTTTTATGGTTGGCAGAGTTGGAAACAAGAGTAGATGCGTATGAACTGGAAAATGGCTAAACAAATGCTGGTACATGAATGTAATGAAATATCACTGTGTCATAAGAAATAGTGAATGTGAAGAATTTAGGGAAACATGGGAGGACTTATATGAACTGATAAAGAGTGAAATTAGCAGAACAAGGAAAACAATATACACAATGTCTACAGCAACATAAATGAAACGAACAGCAAGAAAATAATCAAAACTGAATGCTGAGAAATTATAATGACTGAGTTATGGAGAGATTGTGGGTGTGGAGCACTGCTTATAATAGCTGATGTTTTCAGTGTATTGATTTATTTTGCTGGACTACTTTCCCCTCTTCCCCTTTTAAATTTTTTGTTGTAAAAGATAGCTAGGGTGTGGGGGCAGGGTGGAGAAAGGGATATATTGAAAAGTGTAGATGATGTGAAAACAAAAGATATCAACAAAATATATTTTTTTAAAAGAAAAAAATTATGTCCAGGAAAGAAAAGTAATAGTTCTGATATAAGCTGCCCGGGTCAAACCATATCTGAAGTGTTCAGTTCTGGGTGCCATATTTTGTTAATGACATTAATAAACAGAGCATTTGACAAAAATTCTGGGAAAACTGGAGAGCAGTTAGGCAGAAACTAGGTATAGAACAATGTCTCACACTGTATACCAAGGTAAGGTCAAAATGAGTACATGATTTAGACATAAAGGGTGATACCATAAGCAAATAAGGAAAGCGTAGAATATTTATTTGCCAGATCTATGAATAAGGGAAGAATTTAAGACCAAACAAGAGATAGAGAGCAGTACAGGATATAAAATGGATAATTTTGATTACATGAAATTAAAACATTTTTGTACAAACAAAACCAATGCAGCCAATATTAGAAGGAAAGCAGAAAACAGAAAACTTTTTTTACAGCAAGTTGCTCTGATAAAGGCCTAATTTTTTAAATATGTTGAGAACTGAATCAAATTTATAAGAATTCAATGATCAAAGGATATGAATAGTCAGTTTTCAGAAAAAAATCAAAGCTATCTATAGTTATCTGAAAAAATGCTCTAAATCACCATTGATTAGAGAAATCTAAATTAAAACAATTCTGAGGTACTACCTCACACCTATCAGATTGGCTAATATGATAGAAAAGGAAAATGGCAAATACTGAAGAAAAATTTGGGAAATGTGGAAAAATTGAGACATTAATGTACTGTTGGTAGAGTTGTGAATGGATCAACCATTCTGAAGAGCAATTTGGAACTATGCTCAAAGGGCTATCAAACTATATATACCCTTTGACCCAGCAATGTCACTACTAGGTCTGTATCCCAAAGAGATTAAAAAAGGGAAAAGAACCAATGTGTACAAAAATATTTATAGCAGCTCTTTTTGTGGTGGCAAGGAATTGAAAATTGAGGGGGGATGCCCATCAATTGAGGAATGACTGAACAAGTTGTGGTATATGATTGTGATGGAATACTATTGTGCTGCAAGAAATTATGAGCAGGAAGCTTTCAGAAAAACCTGGAAAGACATACATGAACCAATGTAGAGTGAAGTGAACAGAGCCAGGAGAACATTGTACATAGTAAAAGCAATATTGCAACAGTGATCATCTGTGAATGCCTTAGCTTTCCTCAGCAACACAATGATCCAAGACAATTCCAAAGGACTTTTGATGAAAAATGCTATCTGCTGCCAGAGAGAGAACTGATGAAGTCTGAATACAGATTGAAGCATACTTTCTTTATTTTCTTTATTTTTCTTGTTTTCTTTTCTTTCTTTTTTGGTCTCTGTTCTCTTTTGCAATATAACTAATATGGAAATATATTTTGCATGACTGTACATGTACAATCTATTTTAAACTGCTTACCTTTTCAATGGGGGGATGGGCAGGCAGGGAGGAAAAGGGGGTATTTGGAACTCAATTTTTCAAAAAAGGTTAAAATTATTTTTACATGTAATTTGGAAAACATATATAAAATGTTCACATAAAAAACAAACTTCAGAGCAATCAGAAAAGTATATCCTGGATGGTGAAGGCACTTGAACCATGCTGTAGGAATATTTGGCCTGAAGAAGTAAAGATTTAGGTTCTCCATGACAACTGTCTTTGTTTATTTGAAAAGGGATAGGGAATGAGAGGTTTTTTCTTTGGTCCCTCAGGGCAGAGCCTGTAGAATTGGGCAGAAATTGTAAGAGTCAAATTTGAGCTCCCTCGAAAGCAACTGGAACTATCCCAAAGTAATATGGACTGCCTTGGTATATCCTCTCTTCTCAGAGGTCTTCAAAACCTTCAAGCAGAGCCTGGATGACCAGTTGCTGGCTCTGTTTGTAGAGGTCATTCTTGTTCAGGTAGGGGTTGGCTTAGCTGGCCTTGGAAGGCCCTTCCAACTCTGAGATTCTGTGGTTCCAGCTTTAATAAGTAGATAATTATTTGTAATTAGGGTATCAGTTATATGCAGCTGGTACTTTTGAGGTCATTGAAGGTACTTTGGAAGCTATTTTTTCCCCTTAAGCATGTTAAATGATTCCTATATAGTCTCTGTTACATTTATTTGGCTTAGCAAGCAAGCTTTTTTTTTCTTCATGGATAGAGAAAGGTAAACTTTTTTGGCTACCTCCTGTCCAAATGTCATAGATTTGTAATTCATGCAGTGTGGATTATATGATTTTTAAAAGAAAACCAGATTTGCCTTCTAATTATGTTTTGCTCTGGTTGATACAAATGTACCTTGTTTTATGAAGAGAATTCTTGGAAAAGTCATGTCAGTTGATAACTAATTTCCTATGAAGTCACATGATAACTTCAAGTATGCTTTATGTTAATTTCTGATCAATCTTCACCTTGCCAGTAGTTCTCCATACTTAAATTTCTCTTCCATTCATAATGAATGAATCAAGTATTTATTAAATAATTACCATGTGCAAGGCAAGGAAAAGTCCCATAATCCTCAGGCTGCAATAGCAGAGCAGAAGCTAATACCTCTTCTTTCATGTTATTTCCACTGACAGGATGATATTGGTTCCCGATGTTGAACCATTTGACAACGTCAAGGACTTTGGGGGAAGAGCTTGCTTTTCAGGGTCTGCAGTAGCTACAGCTGTAGGATTGGTAGGAGCAGTTGCTGGGCTGTACTGTTCAGGGATTGCTTCCAGGATGATAGCTGAAGATACTGGGTTGGAAACATTGCTATTCCCAGGTCTCATGGGTTCAGGGTTCTGGACTCTCCATTGGACTCTGAAGGGTGATGGTGGTTAAACTGGTGGTGGTGGTTTGCCTTACCTGGCACATCTTGCCTCCTGTCGCTCCCTCAGGGTGCCTTGCTGCTTCAGCTTTATTAGCTTGCCTACCCTGTGGGTGGCAGTGGGTTGGCAGTTGGTGGGATGGCTGGCTCCTCTCCACAGGAGTTGTTTTCCTGGATGATGGGCGTGGCAAGTTGGGCTGAAGCTGGAAAAGAGATATTTGGTGCTGGGTGGTATCAGGCAACATCAGATTCTCTGAGATAAAGGACCAGGTCCTGATACAGGCATCTCAAGAGGAGAGCTGAAATTTTATTTTAAAGTAAATCTGAGAGCAAATAATTTGCTATTATGAATAGTCATTTTCTAACCTTTGTGCTTTATAAACTTGAATTTTCTTAAAGCAGAACTTGTTAGTATTAGAATATATTTCCTTAAACTTAAGTTATGGGAGTTGGCCTACAAGCTTGATGGGTAGCAGGAGGATTTAAGAGTCCCTTGTTAATAATTTGTTCTTGGATCCACACACAGATAATTGAAAGTTGATTCAATTTGGAAAAATGCAATGCTCATAATAGGTGATTGGAATGATAAAGTGGGTGGAGGGAATTAGTGCCTCAGAATGAAGATCAAGTTAAATAAGTAGTGCCATGTTTTACATTACCTAACAGTATTTCTCCCCTAATATTGCTTCCTTTCTCCTGCCCAAGGATCCACTTCAGTTTTAGTTTGTTTTTATTCTCCATATATTGTTCATATACTACCTTTTCAGCTCTATCCTTGAGAAAGTTTGTTTTCTGGAGTTGACTGCACACTCTGTACTTATTGTAGGACATCTGTCCTTGCCACTATCCTAGAAAGATCACTTTTCTTTTCTTACTAACCTCCCACCATGTAGTTCTTATGTGTTCCACGTTATATCTTGTACAGCACCTTCTGCCCTCGATTTAATTAGCAGCCACCATATTGTTGGCTTCCAGTCAGTTCTCTGAACATAGGTGGTGAGTCCCAAGGAATAAAGGCCTCAGAACTGGTAATTGCAAATACCAAAGAAATTCTTCTAGATTTGAATTGCTGGAGAGAATTTATTATTTATTTACTATGCAAAACCAACTTATTAAAAGGATATGACAGGTTATGTCATTTGCAAATAACTCCACTAAGCCAATCCAATTTCAGAGATTTTCAAGAAATCTGGGAATGCTGGGATAAAAGGAAAGGTCAGTACTAGGGAATAGCTTTCTCAGGAAGTGTAAAAAGCTAAACCTCTTCTGAAGGGTAGCACATGGACAAGAGGCCCTGGGTCTTTGGCTCCTTTTGGATTGGAGGTAGTAAGTAGACCATACTGTTATCTTTTGTGTGTGGGAGTGGGGAGTGGATATGATGATGTGCTTCTTTGGGTTGTAAACATCCCACTGTCTGTGAAAATATGATTCCTCCTTCAGGACAGGGTCTGGAATATAGTAAATATAAAATTCTAAATGAATTAAGCATTTTTTCTTTGTGAGTTCATTTAAGCACAACATTTGCAAAGTTTCTGAGAAACAGTAATAAAAGGGACTGATGGCATCCAATAAAATGAGCGTCCTGATATCTACTATGGGCCAGGCACAGCAGACAGGATTCAAAGACAGAAAAAAACATTCCCTGTCTTCAAGGAGCTTATTTCTTCTACTGGGGGAAAATAGCATTTAAAAGATAAATAAATACAAATTATATAGAAAATAAATACAAAGTGATTCTGGGGTGGGGTTGAAGTCCTAACCATTGGGGAGAATCAGGAAAGACCATATGTAAACTGTGGCTCTTGATCTGAGTTTTCAATGAAGTGTTACCATAACAATCATTCCAAATTAGTGAAAACACTGAATATCTTATAAAAAATATGAAACTGTCCTATTTGTAATTGACTATGGTGTTTAAATCTCAGCAACGATCTCTTGTTTCCAAGGAGAGGTCTTGATGGGTCTGTGTACACAGTCATATGTGCAATGCAAATTTATTTTTATTTGTGTGTATTATAGCTCATTTGATCAAAAGAATAATGTATGTAAAACACTTTGTCTACCTTAAGGTTCTATATAAATGCTAGCTATTATTATGTATATTATAATAAATGTTTCTACCTCATGTGTAGTTCTTAGGATCTTGGATCTAAAGGAGTAAGGGGTCTTAGAATAACAATATCTAGCATTTGTATGGCACTTTAAGGCTTGCAAAGCACTTTATATATATTATTTCCTTAGATCTTCACAGCCACCCTGGGGGTAGGAGGTATTATTATCCCCATTTTACAGTTGAAGAAACTGAGGCAGGTAGAAGTTAAGTAACTTACCTAGGGTCACCCAGCTAATAAAGCATCTGAGTCTGCATTTGAACTCAGGTCTTTCTGACTCCAAGTTTAAGAGTCTGTCCACTATACCTGACCTATTTGCCCTAAGAGGGGATTAAATGTATGAGTTAGTGAAGAGAGTGCTAGATCTGAAGTCCAGAACATCCGAGTTCAAATCCAGCTTCAAACACTTGCTGAGACTCTGCTTGAGTCACTTAGTGTGTCTTAGCCTTGGTTTCTTCGACTGTGAAATAGAGGTGACAATAGCATCTACCTCCCAGCGTTGTGCGGATTAAATGAGATAATATATAAAGTGCTTTGCAAACCTAAAAAGTGGTATATAAATGCAAGCTATCACCATCACCATCATCATCACTACTGGAAGGTCCCTTTAGTAGTACTACACCCTTGTTTTATAGATGCTGAAGCTGAGGCTCGCAAAAGTTACCCAATTTGTTCAAGGTCTACAGGTAATAAACATAAACTGTGGAATCAGAGTGGGATCATCTCACCTGAGAATAGATGCTCTTTCTACTACACCACATTGCCTTGTTTATGTACATGTCTAATGTCCCCTCTTGGGATCACTTGAGAATGACTCTGTATTAGTGACCGATTTTACACAAAGTGTACCAAGATGTAAACATACACGCTGATTCCTTTGATAGAATGTAAGTCCCTTGAGGGCAAGGGTTGTTTCATTTTTGTCTTTATATCTTTGGCAACTAGCACGGTGCCTGATACACATAGTAGGCACACAAAAATAATTATTAATTGTCCTACTAATTTGTATAATCAATCCTTTTTTCTTCTTACCATAGTATAGAGTTTAACTTTGGCCTATCTTAGGTTGAATTGCTCTACAAATTCTGAATTACTGTTGTCCAAATAGTGAAGTTTTGTTGAACTTGAATTGACATGAGGTTGGTTAAAAATCGCTACACATGAATTAATGAAATGTTTTTTCAGAGAAACACTTTCCCCTTCCATTGGAATTGTTTCCTGTTGTGTTCTGGTGGAGATTGAATCCAAATATATGAGCCATTCCATCACCTCCACCCTTCTCTTCATGTCTCAGTCAAGTGTAGAATCATAAACTTAGCTCTAGAAAGGAATTTAGAGGCCACTTGTTCCACTCCTTTATTTTACATGAAGCCCATAAATTTTAAGTGACTTGCCCAAGGTCCCACAGGGAAGAGCAGAGCTGGGATTTGAACCCGTTGCAATGATTTGCTAGCAGCTACTGTGGCTGTGTAAAACCAACAACAACCAGCACACAGAAGGCCGCTAACACAGGTTCTTTTGATCTGCTTTATTAAGGAAAGTAATGTTAAGGGGTTAACAATCTTACTTTAATCCAATATACAAGTATCACTCAGTTCAGGAGGAAAAACCAGCAGCCTGAGCTTCAGAGCAAATACAAACAAATTACAAACATACACAATATAAACAGACCAAATACGATTCATAGTTACCAGGAAAGCATCAACATCTGGGTTTACAAGTGGGAGGGGGCCTCTTAAAATAGCTGCTCAGAGTCCCACGCCACTCTTCCAGTGACTAAGAGCCCCAGACAGAATGCTAACCTTTGAGCTTTTATACTCTGTTTAGGGCTCAAAGGATTCACATCTAATCAGCAAAAGGGCATGAGCCTGGGGCTTTTCACTTAGCAAAAGGATATATGCCTGGAGCTTCGTACCTAGTAAGACTTAATCAAAGACATTTAATTAATTTAGCGTTCTAAAGCAGTAAAAAGGTCCCACCATAATTACCAATACAGAACCCAAGTGTTCTGCCCCAACAAATTCAGTATACCTTTTGCTTCACCATCTGTCTCTTTATCACTTTGTGTTGCTTTGGGCTTGAGACTATTCCTGGTTTTGCTTTGTTTTGGTATTCCTGTGGTTTTTTGGTTCCTTCAGGTGAGGATGCTCCCTCTCCCAAAGCAGATTGGCAGTTATTCTTACAAAATCACAGTATCTAATATTTGGGAGGGACCTCAGAGATCATCTGGTCCAATGCATAGCTCAGTAAGGTGCCTGGGCTCCTGAAGGGTTAAGTGATTTGCCCAGAGTCTCATATATATAAAATGTGTCAAGGTAGGACTTCCTGACTCCTTTTGACTATGCCATAAACAATCCAGGGGGGGTCAAGCTTATGTGTTCTGATTGCTGGCCGTATCTTAATCTACTTGACTTCTTGATTTTGGCCTTCTCTTTGACCTAGCTGTTTCTCCTCCCCTTGACTAATTTCGATTTACTTCTGACTACAGATAATTAAAGGTTCTCTGACTGCTTGCTTGACCATCTGTCTTCTAGACCTTCCTTTGGCCTTCTTGGGACTAGTAGAACTTTCATCCTTAATCCTTCTGTTTCATGTATAGATTAACGTAATCAATATCATCCTCTCACCCATTTCCCAGTGTGATATTAGAAGCAGGGCAAGTTGTACTTAGAATCCACTTTTGTTTGGAATATTAAGAATTGTAAAAGCATCAGGGTATTGATAGTAATATAAAATGCATATTAGTATTTATATTCAAAGGTGCTACTAGTGAATGATGGGCCATATGCTTTCAGGTTGTTTTCCCCCACTATATGTAGTCCTAAACTTATGAATGTTTTTTGTTCCAAAAGTACATTTGTAAGTTGGCTGTTCAGAACTTGGAATATACTTTGCATTTAGGGTTATTTACATAGTACAGCTTGCAAAAGCATAATTAACCAACAATATGTCCGAACATTTTTTTCTCTCCTTCCTCAAATGATTCACTCACTTATCTGTATACAGGGAATATTCCTCCAAAAAGGTAAGCTCTTTGAGGGCAGAGATGATCTCATTTTTTGGTGTTTATATCAGGAGCGCTCAGCACATTGTATTGTGCAATAAATGCATGTGGAATTGAATGGCAAGATAGTATTCAGAATGCCAAAGAATCTAGTCACTATTCTTTCTATGGAAAAATGCTGATAATCTAGTTAAAAATAATTCTTCCTTATTCGTTAAAGCTGAATCCACAGATTGTCAGACTAGGAAGGCATCTCGGAGGCCATCTAATCCAACTCTTATCTAAAGAGGAATCTTTTTTATATCAGAACCACCAAACGGCTGTAGAGCCTTTGTTTGGAGGTCTAGTAAAGTGAACCTGCTACCTCCTGAAACAACCCATTTCACTTTGGTTAGTTTTAGTTGGGAAGTTTTTTGTCACATCAAGCTTAGATTTGATTCTTCGTAATGTTGATGTTGGGAATGGGAACAACAGATTGGCCAAGAAATATAATTTGGGCCAACTTGACAGCAGACGAATCTCACCTGAAGAGGCAAAGACTCTCTGAATGAACAGTACACAACATTAATATAGGTTTTAGGCAATGAGGAACAGGATGGGGGGCTGGGACAAAAGTTGATTGGTCTAGGTCTCTATTGCTAGGACTCGAGGCTGATCTGGTGCAATGACCCTTTTACCCAGTTTCAGGATTAGGGGTTTCTGCATAACAGGATTGAGGGCCGGATAGGCTGTTTCTCAGAAGAGGTTGCACAACAGGATAACATGGCACACCCTGCTTGGGGTTACTTGTATTGTGAGTACTAATGGGAGAGTATAGACACATATGTGTGAACAAAACGGAGTGATTCTCAAAATGGAATAGCTATGGATCTACAGTGACTTCTGCTCATTGCAAGTAGTTCTACTTTATGGGGTCAACCAGAACGAAGCTAATCCATTTTCTACCCAATAGCCCTTTAGATACTTGAAGACGCTTATCATGCTTTCCTGACCAAGCCTTCTTTTCCCTAGGCTTTCCCACTGAAATCTCATTGGATGGTGACTCTGTCATTTTCGTGTGATACTTAACCCGCCTAGCTTTGAGCAATCTTAAATCTGATATGCAGGCCATCTCTTTTTACTCAAGTCATTAACAAATCCATTAGACAGCATAGGGCCAAGCACAGATCCCTGGAATAACCCCCTGGAAACACCCTTTTGCATTCGCCATTAATGACTGCTCCTTGAACCCAACCATTCAGCTAGTGAGACAGCGCATTGTAGTGGATTGGAAAGATACCTGAGTTCAAGTTACATTTCTGATACTGGGTATATGCATATAGACAAGTTGTTTTAGCTCTGTGACCCTCAGTTTCCTCATTTAAAAAGGGACATAACTACAACAATTGTAGCCCTTACCTCGAAGGATTGCTATGAGGCTTAAATAAGATATTTTGTGTGTGTGTGTGTGTGTGTGTGTGTGTGTAGCTTTGCAAAATTTATAGCACTGTGTGGTAATTGCTTTCATTTATATAATCTTTTTAAGGTTTGCAAAGCACTTTATACATAGACCTTTATGACAACCTTATGAAGTTGGTTTTAATATTTTTATTTAGTTATTAATCCCCATTTTACAGATGAGGAAACTGAGTCCAAGTAAGGTTAAGTGACTTGGCCAGGGCCACAAAGCTACTAAGTGCCTAAGGTAGGATTTAAGCTCACATCTTCCTGATTTACTCAATCTACTCCGCCATCTGCCTTGTATGCCATCTATAAGTGCCAGTTACTGTTAGTCTGCCTAATCGTATTATTGTCTAATTTACATCTTGTCCACAAGAATAGCATGAGAGAATGTTACTTCGCTAAAATATATGTAGTCTACAGCTCCTTGTGACATAGCAGTCTAGTAACGTTGTCAAAAACAGAAATAAGGTTAGTCTTGTGTGATTTGTTCTTTGTGAAGCCACGTGATCATTGTTTTCTCTTCTTGACGTTCACTAATCATTCCTTTTATAACGTTTTATAATTTTTATGGGATTTGAAGTCACATCGACTCTCTTCCCCTTTTTGAAAATTGGGATGACATTTGTCCTTTCCGGTCCTATAGCAACTTTCTTGTTCTCTATGAACCTTCAGAAATCACTGACAGTAACTCAGCAAGCATACAGAATGGTTCTTTCAGTACACTGGGGTGTCGTTTCAGCAAGGCATGGAGACTTAAACTCATGGAGGGTGTCTAGGTTGTAGCCACCTAATTATCTTGGGTTTTTAACTTCCCTATTGACTGTTTTTCTTCTTTCATTTCCAGCCCAAAGATTGTCCTCCTTTATATAGAAAATGGAAACAAAATAAGAGTTGAGTAACTTTACCTTTCTTGTCATTTGTTACTATTGTCCCGTCTACCCTGAGCAACAGTCCGGGTCATTCTTTAATCCTCTTCTCTATAGCTTATTGTCCTTAGCTTTCTTCTTCTTTTTCTTGTCCTTGTCTTTCTTCTTATTTCTTCTTACTTTCAGTAACAGTGATGACACTGTTCTAACTGAACCATGGCACATCCTCTTGTCTTTGTTTTCATCCTTTGTATGTATCTTCAAAAAAATCTAAGTTGTTTAATGAGTACTCCTGCATCAGCCCCTTTGGATAACTTTCTTTTCCATCTCAACAGAATTTTCTTTATGCCTTGAGAATTTCTTTCTTAGGATCTTCCTGTATCTCCTGGGCTGATTTTGCCTATAAAATTTTAGGCCCTGGGATCTACCTTTTCTTTCTCTAAAACCTTTGAAATCTAGTTTCCAAAAATATAGGGCACATGTCAGATTATTCTCAGATTTCTTCTTTTCTATAACAAACTTAGTGACTTGTGCAAGGTGACCCAGCTGGATAGTCGTGAGACTGGGATTGGGACCCAGGTTTTCTGACTCCAACTTCAATGCTGTTTCCTCTATACTGTGTTGACTTTTGGGACAACAGGTCCCACCAGGGACAGGAAAAGGATATAGGTAGGAGGGAAGTCAGTGGAGGTCCTGAGTTCCCAAAGGTAGGGGAAGGAGAGTAAAATAGAGGAAAACTTGTTTAGTCAGCCAAAGGAGTTCCTTTGGAAGGGGCAGAGTTACTAGGGATAAGTGGCCTTTGGAGGGTGCAAGACGGCCTTTTCTAAGGTAAGTGTTCTCAGTTTGTGACTTGCCTATAATCTATACTAGGTTTCTCTCCCATCCCAACATG
Organism: Trichosurus vulpecula; assembly: GCF_011100635.1. Classification (NCBI taxonomy): domain Eukaryota; kingdom Metazoa; phylum Chordata; class Mammalia; order Diprotodontia; family Phalangeridae; genus Trichosurus; species Trichosurus vulpecula. The sequence continues at coordinate 57,906,355 of NC_050580.1, forward strand.
TATATTTATGAACCATCCATGTGTTTTTAAGTGGCTTTCTGAAGTTAGGGGAAGATTCTGTGGCGGTAAACTGGAATAAAAATAAGTGTTACAAACTGATGAGCCACCAACCAGATTACGGAATCAGAACATGTCTGAGGTGGGAAGAGACCTTGGAGATCATCTAGTCTTACTCTTTTTCATTTTACATATGGAGAAACTAAGGCACAGAGAGATTTAATCTTCTCAGGATCAAATATAGGCAGAACTAGAACCTGGGACTTATGACTACAAGCCTTGTGCTCTTTCTCCCATACCAGAGATGACATATTTTCCATCCAACCTTTAATAAAGACTGTCAACACTGGCTTCATTAGCATGTATGCAAACCAGTGGAGAGAATTGTTCATGTTAGAGATGTGGGGTAGGTGGATGGGGAGCAGAGGAGAGGGACCAGCAGAAATCTGGGCTAATAGAGATTCTGCCTTGGGCTAGTGTCTGTCTGTTAGCTGTGCGGTAGAGGTTTGGGCTTCTTTCAGAATTCATTTGGATAGCCTAGAAGGAAGACAGCTTCTTACCCTGGAGTCCTGAGCTGGCAAACATATGGTTTCCCCCTGGCCCAGCCCCTATCCTTTTGCCCTACCCTCCACTGCCCCCTTTTTCTTGACGGTTTTAAGGTTTAAGTTTGTTGATTCTGCTCAGAATGGGACTTCCAGAGGGTAAAAGTGTCCCAGAAAAACACAAAAGGCTGATGGGGCTTCTTGGAACACATACAACTCATTCAAGTGCTCTATAGTGTAAGCTAAGTGCCAGTGACTTGTGCGGATGGGATTTCCCTTGGAAACAGTCAGGGGGTGAAAAAGTAAGAGGAAACATACAGAAAAATGAGAGGTGGACTTTACTGAGCCCAGTGCCTTGGAAAATGAGGTGAAGTATTTAGCAAACTGAAAATGCAGCTGGTTGAATGTGCTCTGATTCATATATGGTCCTTTAGCCCAGTTTCTTTTAATAAAGCAGTAGTTGCATTGAAAGTCATCTATGCAATAATGAACATTCTTGTAAATCTCTCTGATTGAAAGACTCTTAAAAATGAGGTGGCTTCAAATATCACCTCACAGTTACTTAATTATTCATAGGAGTGGCAGTAAGACCTCATGGTCATTGAGTTGCCATGAATTGAGTTTAAATAATGTGTCTTAGCTTCTAGACCCTGGACGAGTCACTTACTTTTTATGTTCCTTAGACTGCCATCTACCTGCCTTGGTGGAGGGATTTCTCAAGCTGGAAATTCATTTTGAGCATTTATTAAGCACCTGCTATATTAGAAGCACTGTACCAGGTGCTGGGAATTTTTTTTTTTGGTGAGTAAAGTGTCCTGACCTATTATTTCATTGATGTAGGGAGCTCCTGGTAAGGAAACCCCATTTACTGAAGCAGATTTGTAGTTTCTCTTCCACTTTTAGAGATTTGCTTGAAATCGTGTAGTCAATATTTGCCAGAGGCATGGGGTACTCGAACCCACGTCTCCCTGACTGGGTTGTAAAAACAAAACTGGAACCATATCTGCCCTTGAGGAACTTACTTTCTGCTGTACATCTATGTATACATATACATACATGTATGCAAACTCACACATGTATGTGAGTGCATGTACTGCATATAGGTGTGTGTATATATGTGCATATAGCATGCACATATATGTATCTAGTTTATATACACACACGCACACAAAGCATATGTGCATACATGTACATGAAGCAGGTATGTCTATATGAACAACGCACAATGTATCATGCATGCGTGTATGTAAATGTGTATGTGTGCATGTGTATGCATGATATATGTATGCCTGTGTATGCAAAGTATGCTACCTGCATATATGTACATAGTACATATATATGCAGATACAGTATGTATATGTCTGCGTTGTATGTGAGTGTATATGTGTGTATATATAGTATGTATAAATGCATACAGCTCTATATGAGTAATGCATATTGTGTTGTGTATGTGTGTATGTATATATATGCATTGTACATGCATGTGTTTATGTAGGTCGTGTGTCAACATGTACGTATAACATGTGTTCATGCGTATCTATGTATTTACATATTTTATGTGTGCATACACTATATGCATACAATACACAAATACACACGTATACAGTACATCGTGTTTATGTGTGTGCTGTATGTCCACGTGTATACATGGTATACATGTATTCATGTATCTATGTATTTACATATTTTAGGTATGCATACAATATATGTAAACAACACACAAATTTACATGCACATAGTACATTATGTCTATATATGTGTTGTATGCATATGTATATAAATGTATATGTGTACATATATGTACATAACACAATATGCATCACATGTGTGTATATACATGTGCATACATACACACATACACATTTGTATAATGTTTTTAAGTATGTCATGTGTCTAGAAAGCCCATGTGTGTATGTGGGTACCTATGTATGTGTAAATGCACACACATGTGTATACACATGATATGTACACATATACAGGATGCTCAGCATCTTGAATTCATACTTTGCTTCTGTTGACTTGTCAACACACTAACATGACTCTAATATATACATTGTACAAATAGGTTCACATGTACATGTGTAAGTCAATTCAAAATAATTTTGGAAGGACAATAGTAGCCAACTGAAAGGATCAGGAAAGGCCCCTGTTGGACTGAACCCCAGATCCTTCCCATATTTGCATAATATTCAGATGAGTCTTTGTAGAGCATGGAAGCTCCTGGAAGGTAGAGACTGTTTTCCTTGCTCAGCACAGTGTCTAGCACACAGCAGGTGCTTAATAAATGCCTTTTCATTTATTCACTAAAAGAAGATTCCTTGACGTTATTTTCTGAAGCTCCCTAAAAATGAATGTCATTTGGACAACATTATGGATTTATTTATCAATTGGCAGAGAGCTTGAATTTTGGGCATGGAGGAACAGGGTTTGGAATGGGAGGAAGATAAGGAGTGATGAATGGTAATCTAATGACCTTTAAATGGGAAACAAAGGAGAAAATGCACTGTTTAGTTTTCAAAGTAGGATGTTACATCTGAACAAAATTATCCAGCAAGAAAACTTCCTAGAGTTTGGGGGTGAAGGGTGGGTACAGGGCAGATACAAGACCATTTGCTAAGGTCAGAGTAATACTCCAGCCCTCTTTCTTGATTTCATTTCTTTTTTTTTCTTTTTGTTGGTTTTTCAATCAAATGTTGTGACAAAATATGTACTATTGTTGTGAGACTTAACAATTTTCCTCTTTCCTCTTAACATTCCTTGGCAAACTTTGTGCAGTTTAGGCATGTCACACAAGGAGAGGAGACCAAAGCCTTGAAAATCTGAGCCAAATGTTTTGTTGTTGTAGTTTTCTGTTGTTCAGGATTAAATATTGACATTAATATTTTTGTTCTCACTCCATCCCCCCTCTGCCACCTTCCCCCACTACTCACCAGCAATTTTATTTTTCAGAATTCATACATTATTTCTTCTGTCCCAGGAGTTTAAGAAGTCCATTTGCCTCTTTCTGTTTTGCAACCTTATATAATGTATCTATCAGACTTGGAATTTTTGTTTTTGTTTTTGCCAGGTAAGCCTTAAAAAAAAAAGTAGATGGCATTTTTTTAAACTTGGGCATTTCCTTTGAATGGCAGAATGGTTTACAGTGGAAAGCAGCATTTTGTGGGTGTTAAAATTTCAAATACTCATTTGTCAGGTCGCTCATAATTTTTTTAAAAAAAATCTAGAACTATCATTTAGGCAAAGAAAAGCAAGAATGCTTCCCTCCTGGCTAGGCTTAAATAGAATCACAGACTCTTATGAGCTGGACCTTAGAGATGGCACTTTACATTTTACAGACAAGGAAACTGAGGCCTGGAGACTAAAGTGATTCACCCAAGGTCACACAGCTAGGTAGTAATTTCCCGGGATTTGAACCTAGGTCCTCTGAAGTCTTATCTATGGCTTTTTCTTCGGCCTTGTGCTACTCTCTTCAATTGGTATGGTTTGCAAAGCCCTCCAGGTCTTGACTTATTTTTCATACAATTAAAAAAAAAGATTTCTTTATGCAAAATGGGTTACTTGAAAGCCCCAAACAATTCTTCCCCAGAAAAGAGAAAAGAGCCTGTGTTTCCTGCAGGAGAGATGTTAGCAAGCCACTGACATATGGATGTGATCTCTGTTCCTTTGACCAGATTTGGTTTCTACAGAGTGCGTGAGAAGAGAAGATAAATTTTGTCCTAGTAATACTATAGCGACTCATAAATAAATGGTTACCCTTTGGTGCTTACAGTTTTCATTAAAGCCGCCTGAGCTTTGTTATTGACACCATAGGTTGCCTATTCAGGGAAATGCAGTAAAATTTATCAGTGTGCTTTCTACACCTAATAAATCATCCAAACAGGGAACCATATGGCAGATAAGACCTTGAAAATGTGGCTTCAGCATGTGAAGAGTCAAGTTGCTGAAATCTTGAGTGATTACAGCCTGTGCATTTTCCCCTGGAATATCTTACGGTTATTTTACATGCCATTTTCTTGTTCACCCTATCACCTCTTTGTCTCTCCTTCCCTCCCTCCCTCCCTCTTTCCTTCTTTTCTTTCTTTCTCTCCTTTCTCACCTCTCCCCCTCCTTTCTTTCCTCTATTCTCTGTCTTCCCCTTTGTCTCATTCTTTTTTTTTTCTTTCTTCCTTTTTTTGGGGGGGGGGGAGGGAATTGGTGTAGCTGCTATTTCAGTTTTTTTTAAGAGTCTAAAGCAGATAAGACATTTTTATAATGCCTTGCTGGTAGTAGAAAGAGGGGCAGGGAGGAGCAGAGACTGATGGGAAAGGATGATATATGTGGCGGCTGTGTCCCAACTCTCCTCTATCCTATTGTCATTAATCATGGCCATTAGTTTTTTTCAGAGCTGCCTTGTCTGCACAGTGCCTCAGAAAAGCCATTGTTTTTTCATACCACAGTCTAGGGGAGAAAAGGAAGAAAGAAACCCTAGTACTCCCCCCACAACACATACACCTCCTCTTTCCCTCCGCCTACCAGAGTCTTCCCCCACCCCTCTTCTTCCATGACGGAAAAAGAGCTCCCTGAGCCTGTTTGCTTAGTACCTGTGTGTAAGTGCTTATCTGATGACACAAACATGGGCCACACAATTGTAATACACAGACTCACTGAATAATAGCTTGTGAGACTCACTGTACATTTTTTTTAATGTTATAAGAATTTTTTTTCTCTTTATAGTGCACTAGATATCTGGAGTTAAGTGCCTTAAATAATGGGACAGCAATAAGATAGGAAGGGGTGTAACTACAGAGTGGGTAGGTTCCAAAAGGGAGTTTTTATGTTGGGGACCACTTTGAGGGGTTGGGGAAGGAAGACAGAGACAATAACAGGGACCTGGCTCCACCCATGTAAACCTCACTGACTACTATCCCTTGGCTCCTGGTTATTATGTCATGGGCTGGGTTGGTTCTAGGCCAAGAATCCCTTTAGATGCTAGCCTCCTGGTCTGGTTTCATTGTTTGTTCAAGAGTGTGTGATTGACAGCTAGGTAATCCTTGTCAATAAGGATGGACCAGTCTGGACTGTTGAAGGTGAAGGAGTAGTACTCAGGAGCTCTTAATTCTCTTTCCACTAATTTCCATTGGTTATAAACTTGTCCATGAAGACATAGTAGAAAGCAGGGTTTCTTAACTTTTTTTTCTATGTATCATACACCCCATTTGGTAGTGTCTGGTAAAGCCTATGAACCCCTTCTCAGAATTCTGTTTTTAAATGATTGAAAGAAATGCTAAATTTCACTTAGACATTAGTGAAAATAAAGATGTAATTTTTTCCCTATTCAAGTGTGCAGACGCCATTCCCCTGCCCCCTTGAAATCTATCCATGAACCTCTTGGGGTATGTGGACTTCAGTTTAAAAACACTCTAGACTAGGGAAGAAACATAAATACTGAATCTTTCTCCTATTTAATATAAATTTTGGTAATCAAAAGTCATGTTTATTATGAGTAAAAAAATTTCTGTCTAATGATGATAATAGCTAACATTTATAGAGTGCTTATATGTGTCAGGCGCTGTGATAAGCACTTTACACTTATCTCATTTGATCCTCACAACAACCCTGGGACAATAGGTACTGTTGTTATCCCCATTTTGCAGATAAGGAAACTGAGGCAAGCAGAGATTAAACGATTTGCTTAGGGTCACACAGCTAGTAAATGTCCTGACTCCAGGCCTGGAGCTCTATCCACTGTACCACCTCACTGGGCCACCTTATGTATAAAATAAAAATAATATCCAGTATGTGGTGTTTTAAGGTTTGTGATGCTATGAATTAATCCATATTTTTTTATTAATGCATTTCCTTTTGATCTTTATCATACCGCTTCTCCTTCCAATAATTCCTTATTGGCCATGGCGTTGCTGCCTGTTCATGCTTATTATTCGCCATTCCTCTTTGTATGATCTTCAGTTGTAATTCATCAAAATGTTCTGTGACTCATAGTCATCCAGTACCACCAAGAATATTGGCATTACAAAGATGGACCTTTATTTCAGGAAAAGCTTGGGATGGTAGAAAGAGCTTTACAATTTCCCAATGGCACTTTCTCTTGTTTTCTTCCTTTTGCTCACACAAAATACACACATGTGCGTGGTATTATACTTATTTCATCAAGTTCCATATATGTTTATGTATATTCCACATACATAAATATATATTATCTGTGCAATACAGACATTGATGGATGAGCTCTTTTGATGGTCTATCCAAATCCATATCATGGTATAGAAATTAAGCATTCTTCATCCACTTATTTTTTTTCCTGAGCAGATAGTTAACCTGAATACTTTAGACTGCTTATGGATCTCATTTAGGAGGCTCTTGGGATTTATACAGTTTGCATAAATGTCATCCACAAGCTGGAGTATTTGGAGGATCTCGCCATTTATCCCCCATTAACTTAGATTCTGTGTCAGATTACCCTTAAGACAGTGGAAAACACCTTTGGAAAGCAGGTGTTCCTCTGTTTTCTATCTCACTTCAGATGACTGGAGTGTCATTAAAAAAGGTTAGCTCTATTGTTATATCTTTCAAGGAATTCTATATAATTTTGACAAATGCATGGGAGATACCTTGTGGGAAGAAAGCCTTTAAGGTAGTGTTTTGTTCTACTGAATCAATTTCTTTTTTATGGTAAACAGACGATAAACATGATAGGATTTTGTATTCTTTACTCCTTTTGGTCTGATGGTAAAGATGTCATCTGGTAACAGTCCATCTGTTGTCTACTTTTAATATACTTATCATGGATGTCCTTAATATACATGCATATTATTATCATAAAAATTTTATATAGATAGGAAAGTTGGGATTAATATTGTTGTTATTGATGTTTCCTCAGTCACCATTTGGGGGGTAAGAATGTCCAAGATTTTTCCATGTTCTTGGCCTCTTCTTATGCTCCAGCAACCTTGAAAATCAGTCCCTCTACACTGTCAAAATTAGGTCCCCCCATTATAGATCTTCGTATAATTAGTCAAGTCCAGTTGCTTTTCACATATTTTCTCTCTTCAGTATCATCTCTGTTTCCTCCATAGATACATTTTGTACTGTGGTCTTAGATTTCAAATGTGGTTCCACTGTTCTTGATGGTGAAAGGAATTTGTATAAAAACCTTGCAGATTTTTTCCATCTTTTATCTGTTTCTTGTCCTCCTTCAAGTTTTATCCTTGGTTTGACTTTGATTATTTGAGTCTAAAAAAGCTTTCTTTAAACTTTTTTCTTTGCTGTTTTTCATTACATTTTGAGTCAATACAACACAATAATTCTACATTCCTGCTTTGTAATATTTTATAAATGAATTTATATTCTGAACTGATCTTGCCTTTTGTTGCCATTCTATCTCATGAGGAAATAAATCCTTTTATTTTCCTCCCTATGGCAATTTATTTACATTGGTGAAACCATAATAAATTATTATAGGTGGTATCAATGTCCTTTCTTCCATTTATTTCCCATTTTTCAGATCAATAATTTGTTTAGAGTTGTTATAATTTTGCACTGTATATTTTTTCAATTATTATTCTCTTTTTCTGGCTTTGTATTGCTTTTGATCTTTGTGTTAACAAATCAGTTGTCTGATGGTATACAGACTGTAAATACAGGATTGACTCTCACATAAGTAGTCATTTCCTATCAAAATAGAATTACTTTCGTTTTGGAGGGCATTATTTGGGGATTTCCATGTCTAGTGCCTTCCAATTCTTTTTTTTAGCTTGATTTTCATTTTTTCCAAGTTACATGTTAAAACAATTTTTAACATTTGAAACTTTGAGTTCCAAATCCTCTTCCTTCCTCACTCCCCACATCCCCCATGCCCAATTGAGAAGGCAAGCAGTCCTACATAGGTTATACATGTGTAGTCATGTGAAACATTTCCATTATAGTCATGTTATGAAAGAAAACAGACAACAAAAAACTCAAGAAAAATAACAAAAGTAAAAAAAAATGCTTCAAACTGTATTCAGACATCATTGATTCTTTCTCTGGGGATGGATAGCATTTTTCCTCCTAAGTCCCTCAGAGTTGTCTTGGATCATTGTATTGCTGAGAATAACTAAATCATTCATAGCTGATCATCTTACAATATTGCTGTACACAGTACATTTCACTTTGCATCAGCCTGTGCAAGCCTTTCCAGGTTTTTCTGAGAGCATCCTGCTTATCATCATAGTACAGTATCCAATTCTTTTTCTTGAAGAAAGTATTAATGATACATAGGTGTGAGGTGTTGTGTAGTCTGCAAGTCTTTGGGTTTGTTCATCCCTTACTCCTGAACTAGATTTTTCTTTTTTTCCATCCTCGCCTATTCCTACCTTTACATTAAAGTCAATGGATATCATAGTCTATGCTGGCTTAATTTGGAGGGTCCTTCATCTTCTATAACAGATGTGGACACATAAACCAGAAACTTTAATGATTGTCCACATGGTCTTTGTGCAAATGCTTATAATGACCACTACAATGCAAGGCGATCAGATGTTCCATGAAATGATGTTTCTTGTTGTCTTTGGATGCATGATAAAGTCTCCCTGAAATCCTTTATTTGTCTCTTCCAAGGAGGACTTGTGAGATACCCTTCCTCTTGTTTTCCGGCTTCATTTGTAGGGAGAAGGTTTAGATAGGTACAATTCATTTCCTCCAGCAGTAGGTCACTAGGCGAAAGTCACACATTCAGAGTACCAACAGCTAATATTTGGGCTATGTTGTCCTTTCTACCCTCATTTCTACCTTGCTTCTCTGATCATTACAGAGGTGAAGGGAGGCTGCATAAGAATCAGGATCATTTCATATTTTGCATGTTATGGAGTGTTCATTGCTTGCCATGGCTAAAGAATTCATCAGCCAAGTGGACTATCTACTGGTGATGAACTCCTCCATACTTAGTAGCCCGGTCCCCCAGAAACAGATAATCCTTTGCTTGGGCCATACTTTAAGCCTTTCCAGCATGGTAAAACCTGACAGAGTTTGTTCTCCTCTGCCATAGCCTTTGAGAACTCAAGGTTACCTCCATACCACAGCAAAGCATTGGAGGACAACTTTCTGGAGTTAAGTAGGAACTATAGGTTTTGTTACCCATATTTTACAGTTGAGGAAACCAAGGCGCAGAGAGGTTAATTGAATTGTCTTTAGTCACACAGCTAATACATGCCAAAGACAAGATTTAAACCCAAGTCTTCGCAGACTCTGTCTGGTTCTCTGTTACATTACCTTGCTTCTCACAAGATTTGAATTATAGAATATTTTAAATTAAATTAAATTTTATTGCTTTCTAATAATAGTAGGAACTTGAAATAGGCCAATGAAAAGGCATTTAGGAAACCGACTTTAATGAATATAATAATTATTATAGTAATAATTCATAATTGCATGGTGCTTTGTAACATCCAGTGAATTTTTCTTACAATAGTCCTACCCTATGAGGCCAGACAGCACAAAGATTTTTATTTTCATTTTGTTGATGAGGAAACTGTAAGGTATATGTATGTGTATTGTCTACATAGGTTTTGTGTATCTACTTGTGTCCATCTAGATGTGGCTCAAAGGGAGAAGTGAATCTCTTGAGTCCTCTCTGAGTAACCCTCTCCAAGGGTGACTTTGATTCCTTCCAAGGAAGGAGCAAGAGATCGCGGCTACAAGACGGGCCATTCTACTCTCTTCAAAGGGGGTGGGACTAGAATAGAATTATATCTATTTACTGTACTAAATATTGTTAGTCTAGGGGGAAATAATTTTTAGGTTCAAGCTGCTGATCACAATCCCTTAATAGGGAAGGAATGACCTAAGCTATAAATCCAAGGCATGACTCACTTCCCATCAACACAAAGAACACACATAGAGAATAACAAATAAATTTATTTATCCAAGCTGATATCAAATAGAAAATCAGAGAAATTATATGAATGAGAATATACCAGATAGTGTACAGTGTAAATGAGCTTTCACTGGGAATGAGATATCTCAGCTCAACCAAGAGAGGGTCCTCAATATCACCCAAAGGGAAATTCCTCAAAGTCTCTAGTGTGTTAAACTATGGATAGGGACATAATTGAAGTGCCAGGTCCTTTATACTTTGGCTTCTTCCAAGATTCTTTATCTCCCTTCAGGGACTTCTTTCTGAAGATAATCTGGAAACATGTGTCTCTCTTGACACTGTAACCTAGAAGGCTAGGATCTCTCTTTTCCCAAGTTCTATGCAACTTTGCCCCTCACAGAGACACAGAACCAACCAATCTTCACCAATGAGGCACAGCTGATGCAAATGGACTTTAAAGTCACGTTTACATAGGGATCAAGTGACTTGCCCAGGCAAACCAGAACTCGAACCTGTATCTTCTAATTGTGATTACTTCAAGGCTTTCATTGTAGGATAAGGTGTGTGGGTATGTGTGTCACGTGTATACATATATATGTTCACATATATACATATAAACCCATCCACACATAAATACCTATATCAAGACTCTTGTTTAAAATACTTAAAATACAATTTCCCTCCACATTTTTGCCTGTTTATTTTTGTATGAAAGCCTGTTTTTCAAATGGAAAATTGTAAGACAAAATCCAAGCTTTTCCTTAAAAAAAAAAGATAAAATTTAAGTCTACAATAGCTTCCCTATCCAAATTAAGTGTGATTAAATAGTCTTTAAAAAACAATGAAGTACTTTGTGACATACAAAAGTGATCCTTAAGTAAGCGGTACTGCTTACGGGGTTCAGATGCTAGGACTTTTCATTTCTAGAGGCACCATAAGGACACCTTTGAGACCTTTCTGTGAATATAATAAAATTTCACAAATTCAGATAGTTGGGGAAGATAAAATCAGTCTTAGTGATTGAAAAATATTAATTATAGGCTATTTTTAATTGTCTTATTACCTTTAGGTATCAGCAACAACTCAAGCTAGTCTAATGAAGGGAAATTTGAAGACTTTAAAAATATTAGAATCTCATGCGTACATAAGCACTTTCTAGTTATAATCATAAGGCACTTTCTCCAGAATATCTCTGTGAGGTAGAACGTACAAGCTTTCAGTGTCATTTACCTTCCCCCCTCAGACCACCCCCAATTTTACAGCCGAAAATACTGATTGAACCTCAGAGGGGTTAAGGGATTTGCCCAAGGTAACCCAACTAAGTTAATTCTGGAGCCAGAACTTAAATCTAGGTTTTCTGATTCCCTTGCCACTAGGGGTGTACAGGTAAATGTTTAACAACCGGCTCTTTTATTTATATACATAAATATAATGACATTATATAATAATATAATAAATATAAATAATATGTAATAAATATAATAAAAGTCAATTTAATGATATATAATAAAATAACAAAATATAAATAAAAGAGCCAGTTAAGCATCTACCTGTACGTACGTATAGTATATATGTATGCACACACTTTTCAGTTTAATCTGCATTTCAACATTTTCTCCATAACTCTCTTAAGTCTAGATAATCAGCAGAACAACAAATCAAGCCCTGAATTGTAGCATTTGCCAATTTCCAAGGTGTAAATGCTTGCACTGAAAATTTGACAATCAGCTCTATTGAGGTACAAGCTGCTTCCAGCAGACCCTTTCTTGCACCATATTAGTGAAACCCGTCAGTAAGAATGACTTGTAATTAAAATGCCGGTGTTCTATTAGAGTAGAAAGAATCCTTGGTTCTAAAGTTTCTGTGTTGACCTTAGACAAGTCACTAAACTTGAGTGTTCATTTTCTTGTTTGGCTTTTGTAGGGGCAAGGGTCAATGGTCTTTAAATTCTCTTCCAGGGCTATAGTTCTAAACGGCTATTCTAAAGTATAAACAGTATATAGCTTTTCTTAAGAACTTTAAACACGTTCTTCACAATCTTATTAACAGTATTGGTTTGCTTAACCAACTTGATTGATAGTACAAAGTAAAGTTCAATTCATCCTATGTTTAAATTATTAAAAAAGATCTGAATTAGTGAGACACGATTAAACATAACTTTTTTGGTAAACCCAGTAAATTTATAGCCTGATTCTAATCATTCCTTGTGTGAAATCACAGTATTTATGATGTGGCTTTTTATCTTTTCAATCCATAGATTTTTTTTCCATTGGGTTGTCTAGGAGCTGTCTATATATAGGAAGTGCATATATACACCGGGCCAAGCATGAAATATAGGAACATACTTATGTAGTGTTCTTTGAGGGGCAACAGGAAGGTTCCCAATCCTGCAAATATCTCTCCTACTAATGCCTCTAATTCCCACTTTACCAACTGTTTTTGAGTTAAGGCATTAAAAGTCTCTGTTAAAATGTAAATGCCACCTGGGAGCAGATACTCTAGGCCATTATCTATCAGCAATTGACATCTTAGCTTCAACTGATCAAATTAGCTTTAGCCACTTTATTGGCAGAGTAGACTTCAGGGGTAAGACATTATCTACATTCAGGTATTTGAAAGGCTAACAGTGGGAAGAGGGATTTTACCTGTTCTGTTTATGCCCCAGAGGGCAGAATTTAGGGGCAATGAATGATAAGGGCAGAGGTAAACATCTTCCATATAAAGAAAACCTTCTGATGAATTTGCTATACTCAAGTAGAGTGGCCTGCCTTGTGGGTTTCCCCTCATTGAAAATCTTCAAGCCAAGGCTGAAAAACCACTGATTGAGTCTGTCATAGAGAGGATTTTTTTGGCATGGGTCTGAGGGCCTTTCCAGCTCTGGGGTTCTATGAGGTTGGTAGGGATAAAGAGCTTTGATGAAGAGGAGAGGGTGGGTCAGGTAATATTCAGATTGTAGATTGCCTTGGTCTTGGAAGCACAAGAGGAAACTGTGGATAGCAGGCCTATCCATGAAGAGAGGAGAAGGTGGCCCAGAAAAAGAAGGGATTACGGGGAGAGGGTTAGCACTTCATTTATACCACTTTGCTCAGTGCCAGTCTGAGTTGTGGAAAAGTAAAGGCTTCTTACATGCCCATCCACATATATAAACTTACACATATATTTACATCCACCATGCCCACTGTTGATTCTGACTCTTTCAAGGCCTAAACTGCTCTATGAGTGTAAGTGAGTGGCCTTCGAAAACTGTGTTACTGTTTCAGGACACTAGACCACCAGTTAGTACATCACCAATGGAGTGTTCAAAATAGTCCCCTGGTATTTTAAAGTTAGTAGGTAGCATACGTCTTTTTCCTAGGGGAGCATCTACCCAATTATGTATTTATATATGAGGTCATTCCACCAAACTATAGTGTATGATTGTAATTAATGAGGATTAATTTTAAAAATTAAAAAAAATGCAGATTTCATCATGTCAACTGGTGGTGATCCCAGCTGTGAATTCCCGTAGAATTTAGTACCCGTGCCCCCTGGCTTCCTTTTGTTCTCTCAAGGCTCAGGTGCTACTTCCGCACTAGTTAGTGCGTGTAATGTGTATAAGTGAACACTGTGAATTGTACCGGATCCTACTGGTTAAGTAAGCTCCTTTGGGGCAGAGTGCCTGACATACAGTAGGTATTTAATAAGTGTTTGTGGAGTTAAATTAACCAAATCTTTGCCCTATGCTGTGTGTTATATTTACTTATCTTTTCCTTGTAAGGGAGGAAGGAAACAAGCATCTACTAAGCATGTACTACATGCCATAAACTGTGCTAAGCACTTTACAAATAACATCTTATTTGATCCTTACAATCACCCTGGGATGCTATTATTAACTCTATTTTTATAGTGGAGAAACTGAGGCACATAGAAATCAAGTGACTTGCCCAGGGTCACACTGCCAGTAAGTGTTCATAGTCACATTTGAACTCAAGTCTTCTGAACTCTAGGCCCAATGCTCTATCTGTTGTGTCACCAGCTGCCTTTTTGAGGGTAGAGACTGGATCGAAAGGTTGGTGGACAAGTCCAGCATCTACTTCATAAGATTATTGTCAAGAAAGTGCTTATAAACCTTCAGGTACTATATACAGTAGAGTTGGTGGTAGTAATAGTTTATAAAAATGACAGACAACCAGAGAAAGGTTTCCAGTGTGGTTGGCTGATATAATATGGAGGGAAGAATTATGGATATAGGCATGGGCATGGAATAAATGGAAGGGTTGTATTCTGTACTGATAGAGCACACATAGCAGAGAAATCATAGGAATTGTTAAAGAAAATACCAAAGTAAAGTTGTTGGACTTCTTCCCCCATCATCTAGTTCTTAATGTCCCCATCTAGATTATAAGCTCTTTAAGGTCAGGGGCCACCATTCATACTACTGTGTATCCTCTAGCTCCTATCCTCATAATTGATATATGCTCAGTAAATTCTGGTTCATTGCCTGTTGATTATAAACTGACCCTATTCGTCTTCTGGGGATACTCCCACTTTATAGAAATTCCATAAGCATTAAATAATTCTATAAATATGACGGATACTTTGTCTCTATAGTCTCCCTCTTTATCAACGCTCCCCGTCTTTTGTTTCCCCTTCCCATAACTGTTCCATCTAATCATTACTTAGCCAGATGTTTAAAGAAAAGAAAACCTAGAGGAATTGTTGTCCCATGTGCCTGTGTTTTCATTCATATATCCATGTATCTGTATTGTCCATTTTTGAATGGAAGGCCCCTCAAGGACATTAGCATATCCTTCGTTGTCTACAACTCCTAGCTCAGGGGTGGGTGTTGAGTGCACACTGCTAGTTAATATTAATAGTCACAATAGGTTGGATGGTTCACAGCAGCAGCTTCAGTGAGAGGTGTTGGCTTTGCAAAGTCACAGATTCTGCTTGTTTATGTTTCTTCTGTTATGCCGTGATTAAGGGAGAAGTGCTCATGACAATGTACTTCTCTGCTCTTTCCTCAGGTGTCTCTTTAATTACTTGCCCTGTTCCCCATGACTCTTCTGGATTCTTCTTCCCAATTATAGCCTGTTGCTTCAGTAGCCTAGCCAGCCTGCAGGTAGGCCAGCTTTTTGTCAGGCAGCAGCTATGGATCTTGCTTTATCTTTTGGGCTTTTTCTCTCCTCATCTTATCATATTGTTCCAAACAGCCAAAGTCTCTTATTATTGCTGGGATGCATCTTGTAGAAGAGTTATTTAAAGGCCACCAGATTTGCAGCCCAAGGCTCTGGGTTTGAATATTCTGTTACTGTTTGATTTTGGACAAGTAACCTTTGGATCTCATTTTCTTCAACTGTATGATGAATAGTGTGGACTACATATTCTTACATACACACATGTATGTGTGTATATATATGCATATATGGATGGACAGATGTATATACATATATACATGTGTACACATATGTACATATACATATATGCATATGTATATAGCACATACAACTCACTCTAGTTATACATATATTTATTATATATTACATTGTTATATTTTATATTATATATTTATTATATTACATATATTATTTATTATATATTCTTTCCCTTTAAAATCATAACTTTACAGCTGTTTTAGGCCTATATTTGGCATATGGCATTTCTTTTTCCCATTTCTAGATGCGACAGCTAAGGATAGAATATTGTTTTATGAGAGAATAGGAGCAAATTCAAGGAACAGGGTTCTGTTTATGCTGTTGTTGTGAAGGACCATAATTTTGTTAACTTAAATAAAACCCACTTCCTTGACTAGAGATTTTAGTAACAAAAAGTGATCTGGAGTCTCTGTTAGGAAATATAATATATGTGACTTTCAAGTGTACTCATGAAAATGGAAACATTTTGATTTATTTAGGAGATTTAATGTAACTCATACATCTTACTTAAGGCAATCAGATGATGAGCCATAACAACAGAAGAATAAACAGGACTTGTAATAATGAATTTGCTAATCATTTTCTCCTGCTAGGGAGATTAGCCAATGAATGATCCATTTTGGCAAGATACATACATAGAATTCAATTCAATAAGCATTTATTAAGTACCTACTGAACGCCATGGATTATGTAATGGAATGGCCATACAAAGCTATAAATGAAATAGATCCTACCTTCAAGGAGCTTCCACTCTATGCACGCTCTCAGATGGCCCACTCTTAAAGAATAAGAATTCGGACTTTTTAATTTTTTGCACAGGATTAGGAAACAAGTAGGTGGCTAATAAATTGGGGTTTTTAGATACTTTAGATGCTTTTATTTTTCCCTTCTAAAATACTTTTTGTACATCATTGCTTCCAGTTCTTCTCCTTCTCTATCCAAATCTTGCTCTTCAGCTTTTAGAGCTTCCCTCATTAGAATGGGAGCTCCTTGAGGGCAGGAACCATATTTTTGCATAATAGTATGCATTTGATAAATGTGTGTTGGCTAAATGACTTCTCTGAATATGCTAGTCTATAGATGATTCTCCTCAGAATTCCCTTAACTAGCAACTTAATCCTGCCCTGTCCTGTGACATCTATTCCTGTCTTGAACTGTTACTCAAATCCTTTATTTAACGTTTTATATTTTCTTTCCCCAACTGGAGCGTGAAGCCTAAAGAGGAAATCTGCTTTGTTTTAATCTAGAGCCCAGAAGGCGCTTTTTTCTTTTCATTTTTGTCTTTGTATTTCTAGTACTTGGCACATGCCACTGCCTAGTAATATGATTGCATTGCTAATGCCTGGCACAGAGATGGTCAGTAAATATTTATTAATTGATCAAGTGCTTAATTTTCCCCTAGACTAATTCACACCCATGGATCTTCCTGTACCTGGATAAGCTACTGACCAACAGCCACCATGCTGTTCTCTGAGGGCAGTAGAATTAAGCTATGTACACTGATTTTAATTTGAGTGTTCTTCCTGAGGGAAAAAGTCATAATATCTGACAGCTGTGTAGCACTTTATGACTGGCAAAGAGAGTTTTTCTTTGTGACCTTAGGTGAGTTACTTAAGCTCTCTTTGGTCTTGGATTTTTCATCTGTAAAATGAAGGGATTGGGCCAGATAGCCTCAGAGGTCCGTTCTAGGTACAGATTTATAATTTCATGATCTTATGATCCTCCTAACAGTCTTGTACGAGAAGAGTATTTATTATTCCCATTGTGCAGATAGGCAAACTGAGGTTCAGAGAGGTTTAGTGACCTACTCATGGTCCCACAACTAGTAAATGGAGAAGGCAGGATTTGAACTAAGATTTCTCCTGATTTCGATTTCAGCGTTCTCTACCTCTTACTACCCTGTCTGAGTAGAATTGATGGCCTTTAGCGTCCCTTCTAGTTATAAATCTATAACCTTTTAATTAATATACTTTGGTGGCAGGAAGTAGAAAAGGAGCTCCATTGAGTGTCCTGCCTGGCAGCATATACCACAGTGTGGTCCCTTAAATGGAGAATGTCACTTAACCCTCCCCCTTTGTCAGCCTAGTTTTCCCTATCATGCTCATGGAGAGAGAAGTTTACTTTCTAAACATTATGGAAATAAATATGCCTGGGAGCAGAAGAAAAGGAGGGAATACACAAAACTAGGCTTTCTTCTGAAAAGGGTGGAGGTCTACGAAGATGGTCCTGGCCGTATTCGGACAGCTCCTCTTCTGTCTTGATCGTCAGATTATTGGTTGGCTTTTATCTCTGATCACCCAATGTGGATAAAATACTATTGAAAAGTATTTTTGCCCAGTCACTTTAAAAATACCATCCAGAGGTCTGCAGCCTTTTGAAATATATCAATTAATTATTGATTTTATGGTACCTGGCAATTTTAGCCTTATATGGAAGTTTTGCTTCTACTTTGCTCATATGCAAGGGGTGGGGACAGTTAAAGTCGAAAGAGGGACGAGAGAAAAAGAGAGAGAGAGAGAGAGAGAGAGAGAGAGAGAGAGAGAGAGAGAGAGAGAGAGAGACTGTAAGAGAACTGAAGTTGATCTTTTTTTGGCTCTGATCAGATGAAGCATGAGGGGCCAGGAGGAAAGACATGGTTCCCAGAGGCCTTTTCTAGTGTACTAATTCCTATGGGCTGGAGAAGGAATGTAAGTATAGAAAGCTGCTGTACCCTGACAGGCAAAATCCTGAATTAGTGGTGGTCAGCACTCAAGAGACATTAAGAACATGCCTTACTTCCTTGGCAGGGCTGGTGCCTGAGCAAATGAGTGGCAAGAAAGGCGAAGTTCTTACCCCAAATGTGTACCTGTACCCTACTTACATATAGATATTTTCCCTCATCATTCCGGTCATTTCCCAGACCTCTGTGTGCCTGCAGCCTTGTTTTTATTTTCTGCAAAGTCATACATTTTTGGCTGTGATTGCAGTCAGTGCTAAGTGGCTCACCTTGTCTTGAGTAATGAAAATAAACAACTGGTCACTGCACTGACCAATGAAACTAATAAAGATATATCGTGCTGGGCTGGCTTAGGGAGTCACATCCACATTCTTAAACTACATGTGACATTTCTACCCAACTACCAGGATTCCAAACTCACTCACTGCTTACACATGCTCCGAGGGAACAAACTCTCTGACTGATGGTTTGCTAAATTTAATATGCTTAGCAAGGAAAATTATTGCCTACTCTAATGCTGTGTAATTATTAAGATACATTGCTTTTAAAAATACCAAGTGAATAATATTGATTTAGTGAACGGCTGTTTAGAAAAATGCCAGCAAAGGAGGAATATTTTATTTTAGCTGCCTTCGAGCTGTAATGGGTCTGTGCCGAGATATGCATGTGGAAATAAATTATGCACAAGGTAAACTATTTTGTTATACAGTACCCATAATATTAATTAAGCTGTAATTTTACCAACAATGCTTTAATTTAACAAATAAACAGGAATCATCTGTACTGTTCTTGCGAATATATAACTTTGGGACTGTAATAAAACATGGAGGAGCACCTGCAGTTAATTGTAGAGCAAACAGTGAGACTAGCAACTTTAAAGGGTAATTGTAATTTATAATTTATTTATTTGACTTATGCTGGATATAATTACAGTTATAATGCATTATTATTTCCAGTCCAGTGCAAGATCTAGCTGGCTCCACCTTCAAGCGGGCAGCCTGGTGAAATACTGGACTTGGCCTGGGTGTTTTGGCCTCCTCTTTCCCCCAGGATAGTAATTTGTAAAAGAAAATGCAATAGATGGGTTACTGTCAGGCACAATTCTTTTCCAGAGCCTTAAGGATATTTCTGCTTCCATTAGAGTCAAGAGCTTTTCTCAGTCTCCCCTTCTCATGCACCTCACCCTTCCAACGTAGTGGCAGTGGAGACTAGACTAACACGGGGCCTGGTGCTGAGTGGGATTTTTGCTGATGTCCGACCTGCTCGGCGGGCACAGGCAGCCAGGTCGTGCCAGCCATCCTGCAGGCTAGCAGGGGAGGCAGACAGGCGAGGAGGGAGTCCACAGGAGTTCGGTTTTTCCTGAAGTTATTGTCTGACTGCCTGCCGCCTGTGTTTATTGTTATCGGGCTTTTTTATTTTTATTTTATTTTTTTTTATTTTGGTTTTTGTTGTTTTTCTGAGAGCAGCCTGGAAAGAAGAACACCGGGCGAAAATACCACCGTGGAAGAAAAGAAGCTATTATAGCGGGCTGTTTGTTTGTGGCTAACAGAATGCTGAAATGGCAGATTTGCAAATTTGTAAGAGAGGGAAGCTTAGTGTTCATCTTTATCAGCCAAAGTGGTTTCTTGTTAGCTGAGCAGCAAGCTAGAAAGCGACCGATTTTGACAACATAATTTACATCTTTGTATAAAACTCTTGCTGGCAGCCGAACTAATTTGTGCTGGATTAGGTTGTTTGTCTCTGCTGCTGACTAACCATGCAATCTATCAGAGGCCGTTTTCAAATATCACTTTTCAACTGTGCCCTTGAGAGGAGGAATTGATCGGGAATATGCGGAGCAAAATTACTCCAATAACTTTATAGAAAAAACAATTACCGAATCATACAGATGTGAATAATTCTGAAAAGTAGAAATAAATGTAATGAATTTAGCCCTGTTTCTATCTTTCATTTGTGCACGAAATTTATAAATAATACAATAACACATTATTGGCTCAATTTCCTTTTCTCTTCCTGGATCTTGGTGGGACGACAGTTTTAGTAATAACGAGGAGTGTGCCTGAGAGAAGATATTAGCGAGCACTGTAGTCTGATGTGTGTTGATTGTGATATGAAGGTTGCATTCATGTCACTTTGTGAGATAGTGCAGATAAGCTGTATATGTATATAAATCGGGTGAGTAGGGTTGTGTGTGTGTGTGTGTGTGTGTGTGTGTGTGTGTGTGTGCGCGCGCGCGCGAGCAACATGACTTTTCCAAGTTTTAAAGTAAAATGCTGCTGGTGTTGCAGAGAGAGAGAACATCCATCAGCCAAACAGATATGTGCTACAAACATGGGTGATAAACATATGAATACATTTTATCATGTTTTTCTACATTGTACTAATAATTTTACTCTGTTGAAGAAGGGCAGAACCCCTTTCCACTGCTTTTAAGCAAATGTTTCAGATTTTTCTTCCTGTCCTTTGGGGGAGATATTGGATGATAGAATAATATAAAAGAGGAAGGGGGAAGAAAGAGGATTCACAACCGATAACCAATACAGAGTTGTTTATAAGATGCTTGAGATTAGTCAGAAAACAAAAAAACCATTAAGCCCCTATTATTTTAAAGCAGCGGGCACATTTTTCATCACTTTCCTCTGATGAATTTTCACTTGTGCATCCTGCTCTTGGTAATTAATTGCTTTCAGTTCAGAGGCGTAATAATGCAATAAATTATGCCGGTATTTCTAGTCAGAGAAGGATCATATTGTGGCTTCCTAACCAAAGCAGGACTAATAACAATCCAGTCAGAGTCATGGACTACAAAAAAAAAAATGCCCCAGTATTAAAAATTGGTTCTGTGAAGAGCTGAAGGACCAAATCCTTACAATTACTTTCAAATAATTTCCCTTGGAAAAGTTTGCACGTTGATAGGTTTGGTCAGGATAATTGTATCTTAAAATTACATGGCTGCTTTCATCCCACGATGCTCCACAAACATAATCCACCCAATATCCCCTCAGTAGAATGGTTACTCCAGGAAGGGGGGATAGTGGTAGGGGGGCATGCTTTGAGTTGAAGGATGCGCCGTAATTCAAGCGGTCCATTCCCCTGCCTCCATTCTGGCTTGTACCAAAGCTGTTACAAGAGATAAGGTTTCTTCTTAACTTTGAAGAAAAATAAGGAACAAGATTGCCTAACTGCTCTTTGATGACTCAGGTCAGGGTCCTAGTGATCTCACAATCTGGAAGCTTCTGTACAGGTCTACATTTCAGTTTTCCAAGAAGTCAGATGGTAACTCTCTTCTATGTAGTAAGCCTTTGCAAGTTACAAAGTAACCCCTCCCCAGCTTCTTAAACCCAGGCTTAGGCCTTTCCTGATGATCAAATAAGATATTTGTAAAGTCCTTAGCATGTAGTAGGTGCTAATAAATGCTTGGTTTTCCCCTTTACCCCATCCCTCCCCACCCCAGTGTTGGTGACCTTTTTCGAATTACAGTATTTTGTATTTATTTACTGTGTTTTGCATTTATTTGTGTTGCGGGCACTGTGAGCGCAGGGGGTACCACATTTTATCTTTTTAATACCACTAACTAGCAGAGTAACTTGAATGTACTAAGAATTGTAAAAATGCTTGTTTGCTTGAATTGATAAATTGAAAACAGTTCCTCCTCCCCTGCCCCTAATTCCCTCTACTTTTTTCTCTTACTCATCCACCCACCCAATTAGAAAGGTTTAGGGGGCCTCGTACCTTTCTTTCAGTGTAAGTCCCGATTTTCTTACTCAGACAGGAGTATGAACATTGTCTTAAAATCTTGTATGGTTCTAGCATAAGCTGAAAAAACAAAAAATCCAACCTGAGAATGTTAAGTGAAACAATTGACCTCTTTATAGCTGAATTTAAGGATACCTTAGGGGGCAAACTGTCAAGGGTTGGAAGGTATCTGAGAGGCCTTCTAGTCCAAACCCTACCTGAACAAAGTCCTCCTTTACAATGTTTCTGACAAATAAGGGCCAATCTTTCCTCCAAGACTTCCAGCAATCTATACTACCAGATGTGTCTCATTCTATAATCACTAATGTAGCCAGCATCGAGGTAGAGAGAGGGAAAGCATAAGCACCTACTATGCCTAACATTCTACTAACATGCCTAGAATGCCTAACATTCTACTAAGCCCTTCACAAATATTATCTCATTTGATTCATTTGAGGTAGAGTTGAAATAGTAGGCTGAGGCCAGATGGTGGTGGGACTTGAATTGCAGATCAAGGGTTTGAAAATTAACCTGTGTTCCTTCTGCCTAGAATATGGTGTCCTTCCCACTTTTAAAAACAAAGCTTATCTTAAAAGAGCATTGAAAGAGAATTATTTGGATTTTTCTATATATTTGAGAATAGAGAAAAAGATTGTTTGGGATTTTGTCAAATTTTTCAAGTTAGTGAAGGAGGTTTGGGAAGTGGGAAGCATGATCATTAGCTCTGAAAGACACCTAACTGAAAAATTTTCCTTGTGAATGGAAGGACTTGCAGAGTTGGATGACCTCAAATAGATAGTATATCAAATACATCTTGTATCAGTTAACTGAGGCAGAAAGAAAGCAAATTCTTTTTTGTATACCCCTCTCCCCTCAAAGACTCATTCTTAAGAATATACTTTGTTTCCCTTTTTTGAAAGAGGACAAATGCCTCTTTAATGGGAAATTTTTAAGTTTTGAAGTCACAGAACCTTTATATTTCTTCAAAGAATTCATGAAACCTAGATCAACTAGTGAAATTTCAGTGGTTATATTGAATTGTAGCATATAAGACAAGTGGTTAACCAAGCAAAATTTCATACTGGTTTGAAGCCAGTGATCCATAATAAAAGGTGTGTGTGTCTGAAATAGTACCTATTATAATGATGATGATGATGAAGATGAAATATATAGGGGAGGGGTGAGAGTTCTGGGAGCTACAATAAAATTCCTCTTTGCTTTTTATTTTACGTTTTATGAAAAAGTCAGATCAAAATTTAGATAGTAACCAACACTTTCTGACACATCTTGGGGACAGATACACAGCTACAGGTTGAAGTTGAGATTGTAATTTGGAGGCAGAAGGAAAAAAGAAAGGAATTTCCCAAAAGTTACAGTTCTGGCTAGTGTCTGTAGAATCCTGACATTCCAATGAACACCCAGTGAATTCCTAACCCAGTAAATTCAAGTAATCTTGAAGTTGAAGAGGAAATTTATTGCGCTTCTACTAGTTGAAGAATGCTGAGCAGGATACAGATTTGAGCAAACTTTCAAATAATTCAAGCAAACACTCATTAAGGGCCTACAGAGTTAAAGAACATAATCTCTTTGCCTAAGAGTTTACAATCTAATATGGAGAAAAGAGTATGGGTTTCAAATCCTGTCTTCGCTACTCACTAACTGTGTGAGCCTTGGGCAAGTAACTTAAACTATCTTAGACCCAGTTTCCTCATCTTTAAAATGAGGGGGTAGATTAATGGACTTCCAAGTTCCTTTCTAGCCTTTAATCTATGATCCTAACTTTCCTAATTCAGCACTCCCAAGTTGCAGACTGGGAGGGGGAGAAGTTGAGGTGACTTCTCAGGTTCATAGGGTTTACACTCACTTTACGCCCATGCTATTGAGTTTAGCTTTAAGAGACAATAGAGACATATATCAAAGCAAAGCATCTACTAAAAATGGCATTATAAGAATAGTAGCTATAATAGATTCTTCTTGTAAACCTGAGGCACACTCTCCCCAGCACTTGGCACAGTGGGAAGAGTGGCCATAAAGTTAGAGTATGCTGTTACTGAGGTACCATGTTGGGAACTTTTGTCAATATAGAGTGCTTTACAAAGATTATGATTCTTACAACAGCTCTGTGAAGAGGGTGCTATAATTCCTTTTTTGTAGATGACAAAATGAGGTAGACAGAGGTTAAGTGACTTGCCCAGAATCAAACAGCTAGGAAGTGTTTAAGGAAGGATTTGAACTCTGCTCCCGGCTGTCTCTGAAGAGTTGGTCAATCAGCTGTGTTCCCTAAGTCAGCTCCACTCTGTAGCTCTTTTCTCTGCTGCCAGGCATCGTGGTTCTTGAATCTGCTCCTGCCTGAAACATACTCTCTCGTTCTCTGTGAATGTCTCTTTGCTCCCTACTGGAGCTAGTGTCTGCTACTGGGTGAATAGTTCCACTGTATTATGCAATAGCGATTGGGGGAAAGAGAGGAAATCTCTGTGTTCCCTACTGCCCTCTGGTAGAGACACAAAGGTCATCTCCACAAAGTTGCTCTCTTCCTGGAATGCTGGGATGCTTCACCTATCCTCAGAGCCAGCAGGCTTAGCTTTTTAAAGACCTGGCCAGCCAATTCCATCTCCCCTTCCAGTTCAATCAGATAAATTTTTTTCACATTTTGTAAAGAGATAACAGGATATAGACACATCTTTGCATGTTATTAGCATGTTAATTAAATTAATACTAACTTGGGAGGGAGGCTAATCTTTCCCTTCTAATCTTCCCTTAGTTAGATGTTTTTTGTCCCTTGCAAATCAACTGAGGTATTTTTTTTTTGGCAAAGTACGTATTACCAATTCTGGATAGCTATTTAGTGTCTTGGTGATATTCAAGTATTTTCCTTTATAATTATATTCCTCAGTGCCTAACTCTAAAGAATGTAAGCAAAACCATGAGACTGCAATGCACTCCTCCCTTTCTACCTCCCTTAATCTGCATCTCACTTCAAGGATCAGTTCAGATACCACCTTCTCTAGGAAATATTCCTTGATTTTCCCCCTCCTTTCTTCCTCAGTTGTGAATGCTCTTCTTAATTAATTTCTCTTATATTTACTTGCCTTTATAATTATCATTTCTCCCCTACCAATGGACTGTGAGATCCTTCAGGGCGGGATTATTCATTTTTATGTTTTTCCTTAATACCTAACAGAGTTCAATGCACAAAGATAGCACTTAAGTAATGGGTTTTTTAAGTGAGTTGTCAGATCTCCAAAGAGGAGACTATTTGCTGTACAGCAAATGCTTGGTTTCAGTGTCTCCAAACTCTAAAAGTTGAGGAATTTTCCTTTAATATTTAACCTACATCATTTTTTCTTTTGATTACCTAAGGCAATTTTATTTACAATAAAATAATTTACTATTGTTTTTATATCATCTTCATTTCTCAGGGATCATGCTTTCCCTTCTTCTCACCTTCCTTCTTTCTTCCTCATTCTTCTTTTTCTTTCTTCTTCTCTCCTACCCAGCAACCCCTTACCTTGTAAAGAAGACAAAAAAAGAGGAAGCAGTTCAGTGAAACCAACCAACAATTCAGCTATTTCTGACAGTATATGAAATATTCCCTACTCAGAGTCTCCACTTCTCCAAAAAGGGAGGGGTGGGCACATTTCCTCAGTTCTTCTCCAGGGCCAGACTTGTAACTACAACTAATTCAGTGATCAGTTTAAGGCTTTTTCATGCTTTCTCTTTATATTGTTGTATTCACTGTATATATCATTTTCCTGCTTCTATTTATTTCCCTCTGCATCAGTTCATACCAGTGTTTCTGTGCTTCTCTGAATTCTTCATACTCATTTCTTACTGCACAGTAATGTTCTATTGCATTTAAGAACCACAATGAACCATTCGCCAATCAATGGACATCTACTTCTTCAGATGAATGAATGAGAAAGCATTCATTAAGCACTTACAGTGGACTAATAGGCACTGTGCCAAATGCTGACAATAGAAATGCAAGAAATCTAGGTGGTCGCTACCCTTGAGGATTTCGTGTTCTAATGGGGGAAAACTACATATAAAGGGGAACTAGAAAGGGGGCAGCCATATACCCAGAGTGCCATGTGGTTTGCTATCACATGCATTGCTATGAACATTTTGTTGTGTATGGGACCTTTTTTTTTAATTAAGATTTTTTATTTTTCAGTTTACAACACTCATAACCTTTTTGTTTTTTAACCTCTTTTGAGTATATGCTGTACAATGGGATCTTTGGATCAAATGGCATGGACGTTTTAGTATTTTCCTGATTTGTACTTCATTTTAAACCTGTTTGCTCTTCCTGACCTTCCTGGACGCAGAGGACGAGGGCTTCCCATAATTTCTATAGTATAGCATCTCTCCAGGGGATGTAATGGGTTTATAGAAATCGCATCCCAATCTCTTGCTCTCACCGCACTAGGGAGAGAACTTTACATTCTATATGTATAAGGCTTAATAGTCATCATTATCATCATATAGTTAGAAAGAAACATTAGGCAATTTAACCTGGCAGCTTTTTTATTTATATAAATGACAAGTTGCGGGTTCTTTTTTCTCCTCTCATTTTTCTTCTCTTCCTTTATTTCTGGACTTAGAGAAGATTCTTCAACTTTGTAATTTTAAAACATATTCTCCTGCATGTCATTGTTCTTTTTAATAGGATCTGCCAGGACAACTCTGCAGAAGCCCCGCATTTTCACATTATTATCTCATTGTCTATCCCTGGTGTTATAGCCTTCCTGTGACTTCCTAACTAATCAGCTATTTCAACTTTCATTCCATAAGCTTTATGTCTGAGTGTAATTAAATGAGCATTAAGTCCCTTTTTTACTAGCAAAGCCTGAAAGTTCTGATATTACAGTAATAAGTGTGAAGTGAATTTTGAATGGCATTTATATCTGTTCATGGGCTCTAAATGTTTGATTTGCATAACTAGTTAAAATGATATCAGAGCAGCATATTGATTTAATTCCATCTCAGAAAACTGTTAATTAATAATGATAATAAATGTGTCAGTCCTTTATTATCTGCTTTGAATTGGTGATGATGGCTATATTAATACCACTTCAGTAATAGACCTCTGCTGGCGATTGTTGGCAAAGCTTTCATGGCCTGAATCACCTGCAATCAGAATTTATGAAATTTATTGCCAATTGGTTTTAAAAAAAGAACAGCTATTCCATCACTTGTGTAATTTTATTAACATCTATGTTTTAATTTAACATTTTATTTACATAAATCATCACAAGCTCAAACTTCAGAGGAATTTTGAACAAAGACACTTTTTCATTTTTAAGTCCTGAGTTGAAAGTCCACTTAATATAAGTACAGGGTATAGAGTGGTCCCTGTTTGGAGGTGGGGAGCAGGATAATAATTCTTATCTCATTTTCTTCCTTCCTGGGCTGACCATTTTTCCCAATTCTCACCAGCAGTCAAGGTAAGACTCTTAGACTTGGTGCAGCATGAGTAGGCCTGAATGTGTGTGCATGCATGCATGCATAGGTGGATGGCGGGGTGGGGGGAAAGAGGGGGTTTGTAGGCACACACTTCCTCAGAAGAATGCCTGAGCTGCTACGTATTTGGAGGATAGTCTCACCATGTTGTTTTCAAGGGACTTGAGGTTTTATTTTTTTTTTCCTGTCAAAGGAAGGGTTGGTACTTTGAAGTTACTTTTCTACTCTTGGGCTTTTGGAGACCAAGGTCAACTTGGACCGAAAGAAGGTAACATCTTTCTTTAATATGTTCATTATCTGAGGGTATAGATGAGATATAGGGTCATAGGCTTAGAGCTGGAAGGGACCTTGGATGTTGCGCCGTCCAACTCCCCACATTTTACAGAGGAGAAAACTAAGGCCTTACTCAAGGTCACATAATGAGTAATGATAATAATATCATCATCATTACCATCGTACCTAGCCCCTCCTGTGTGCCAGGTACCATGCTAAGTTTATTTAATAATAAGCAAGTATTATTTTATTTGATCCTCACAACCACCCTGAGAGGTACATGCTATTATTATCCCTATTTTTTTTAACAACTGAGGAAGCTTAGGCAAGGTGTGATGATCTCAATCAACCCCCAGTCAAGGGTTGCCTAGCCTTTCTGCCACAGTTGGTAGCAATGATGTCTTATGTATGGAAAGACACATACACTTTAGGAGAGAATGTGGCAACAGGCCTGGCTTCCTTGATGCCATACATCTTGCCAGTCTTCCCTTGCCACCTCTCAGTAGAATATATAAGATTTGGAGAATGGTCAGGCTCCAATCTTGGATCAGTGTTGCAGAGGGGACTATGCTTATCCCTACCCTGGGATAGTGTCTGGGCTTCTATGTTAGGAATCTGTTCTCTGTCAGTTCTTTTTTGCCTGGCTTCAATCCCTGGATTGAAGCTGACATGCCCTGGCTTACTTGGTCCCCTTTTGCCCCATTGCCATAGATCTCTGGCTTTAGACTCAGTTTCCCCTCTGGCATTCACATGGCCCATCCTGGGGTAGCTGATGTCTTGCCGATGACCGCCTCCCTGTCCATATAAAAGCATTTGCTGTTACTGCTTATTGTTTCAACCCAATTGATGGCCCTAGCCCTTCATAGCTTGCCCTGTGTCCTGTTGCCACCCAAACTCAGACTTGACATTTTAGTCTTTTTTTTTACCTTCACTAACTAGTCTGGTGATGTCCATTTGGTACTAGGACTACTTATCTTCCACTAGACAGAAAGAAGCCTTCCCATGTGTGATGACAATCAGTGGTTAAAGATCTTTCCTGACCATTCAATAGGCCTCAGGCTAGTTAAGGGAGACTTGATTAGAGGCAAGCCTATACCCTTTACTTACTAAGTGCTAAGCCCCAGGCCTACACCCTTTTGCTGACTGGACCCTAAGAAGAGTGTATATACTCAGAAGGTAGCCATTAAGGTCAGAATTCAGCCCAAGGAGAAGAAGTAAGAACTCTGAGACAATAGAGCTGCAGAGAGAGTGCAAAGCAGAGAGGAGACCAGAGAGCTGCTGAGACCAGAGAACTGAGGGAGGAGAGAACTCAGGAAAATAGACAGTTGGGATTAGTGAGTGTTTATGGGAAGGCCTGGGTGGGGGTAAGGTTACAGGATTACTTGGTTCTTTGCTGTAATACTGTGTTATAATTATCTTGTTACATTGAGGTGGACTTACTGGCTTTGGAATACAACTGTTGCTGTGTCGGGTTGGAGTTATTAGTCTTGAGGTTTGATCCTCTGGTGTCTAAGTAGATGCTATACTTCCTCTGTCTTCTACCTAGAGAATCTCTTACACTTTGTGATTCTGAACTGTACGGGGATATTCATGGCCATGAATCTTGCCTTATTGATACACCATGCTGTAGACCCCTTTCCTTGGTTCACTCTGGCTGCATTCTGCCTCACTATTTTGTCATGGCCACTTGCTAGAAATGGGGCATTGCTGATTGGAGTTCCGATGAGGAGATGGTCCGAGTACGGGCTGGTTTTTCTTTCCCCAAAGACATCCACTTTTATTAGTCTCATCTGACACTTATTGCTTTGATTAATAACAGGTGTTGTGAATTCTTTGCCTGGGCATCTTCTGGACACTGAAGTGTGTAGGGGGCAAGTAAGTGAAGGGAGGGTGTCAAGCCAGGTCTCTGAGGAAAGGAGATAGGCAACTGGCCTTTAGCACATTTATGAGGACATATGCTTCCTCCCTCCTTTGTTTCTCTGGGGCCCTCTCTCTTTACTTCTCCCCTTTCCCCTGTCCTTCTCTTTTCCCTCCCCTCTTTCTCCTTCCACCCTTCTCCTTTCCTTTTCTCCCTCTACTTTTCTCCCTCCCTTTTGTTGCTCCACCTTTCTCCCTCCCTTTTCTCCCTCCACGTTTCTCCCTCCCTTTTCTCTCTCTCTTTTCTCCCTCCCCTTTCTTTCATCTTTCTTTCTCCCTCTTTCTTTTGTCCCTTTCTTTTTCTCTATTACTTCATCTTCATTTTAGTCTCTCTTTCCCTCTCTCCTCCCTTGAATTGGAAACAGGGAATGGAGTGAGAGAAGTACCACTCAGTCGGTGGGTCTGCCTTTTTTGCTCTGCTCCTCCTACCTGCTGATATTTAACTGCTGTATTGATAATCCAGACATGGTCACACCTTCCTCCTTCTGGGGCTTTCCTTTCTGCCCTCTGGTCCATTCCTTTTTCTTTGGGTCTCACACTTCTCCTGAATTCACAATCCATTGGGCAGCCCATCCTCACTAGGCTAAAAAGGGCATTGGTACAAGGACCCCCAGAGCAGAGCACTGAGTGCCTTGATCTTTGGATCAGCTCCTCGGTACCCTCTTCTGAAATCCCTGATACCATCTCCTTTCTCTCTCCCTAGTAGAGGAATGCATCCTTTGCCTGGGCCTGTGATAGATTAGGGGAGCTTGGAAGGAACGCCTGGTTTCCTAAGTCTTGTGGGTGTGTCTAAAAAGGAACGTTCTTCTCATGACTTTGATTTCTCTCTCAATGAGTAGGGGTGTAATTTGCCTTGACGTCGTTGGCTATCAGCTACACAGTGAGGTGGGCCTCCTCTGACTCGAAATGACAGCCCTTGGCCTCCGTGACATTGTTTCCATAGATTTGCAATGAAACAGTTTTATATTTTGCAAAATAGAGTGATCTCCTTCGACTTGCATTGATGTGGTTTTCACCATCGTCTTCTAGGGGGTAATGTTGTTTCCATTGACCTGCTTTAAACTGATTCTCCTCTCAGTCTTAGCATGGGGACACATTGTACTCAGAATTGGCTGGACGTTGATTTTCATCAGTGTCAGATGGCCTAATGTGCTCTGCTTGGCTAAGCTGCCACCCATCCCTGACCTTCTGATGTCCCCTGATGCTGCTTTTTCTTGTCCCTGCCCAAGCACCCAAGGCCTCTCTGTATATGAATTTGCAGTGCTGTTCTTCTTTCCCATCTCAAAGGAGTGGTGGTGGGTGGGAATTTCAAGGAGCCTTCTTCCTGCATATCTCCACCCACCCCCAACAAGAATCAGTTCTCCTTCACCTTGGATTGGCTTCAGAAATGAGTGGAACAAATACTAGTAATTTTCTCCTCTGGCTTTTGTCACAGACTTGAGAATTCCAGGGCCTCTTCATTTAATACCCTCTTGTCTAAATGGGGTCGATACTATACCACAAACCCCAGGCTAGGTGCACTTCAACAGCATTCCCTAAAAAGCTTGGAGACAGACAGGTATTGGTGCTTACACTGCCCATCCGAAAAGCAACAGGAAAACAGAATTTCTCCTCTTCATCTATTTCAGTCTTTGGGCTTTCAAATCTGTCATCTTCTGGGATGGGGAAACATGAGGAGTAGAGATAACCTTACTTTCCTTATGTGTAGTGAATGTTTACAAGATCTGTTGGTGTAGGTAGATCTTGTAAGGAATTCATAAATACCATGCTGGTACCTGCTTCTTCAGATTAGGGGTTCCCCCCACTTTGCCCCAGGTAGGAGTGAAAATTTATGCCAGGAGAAAATGATAATTTCCTTTATTTGGCATCTACATAATCTGAGAAAGGGCAATGGTCTGGTGATTTCTTGCACCTGTACAGTTCTACTTAGGCTCTCTTCATACCTAGTTCTTGACCCCTATCTCTCTTTGCAGTGGGCATTGGAGGTTTAGCTTGAGTGGGGAAGCGGGAGAAGTGCTTTCAGCTTTGCCAAGCTTTGTTACTACCTTCTACACAAGGGCTAGAGTCCTCTCCAACCACTCCCCAAAATGCCCTTGTGTGTATGTGGCTTGGGGAGGGGTATGGACCTGGGATTTTATGATTGAAGGAGCTTCTAGGGAAGAAACTCCCTCTGTCGATGTAAATCTATAGTTCTTCTGACTCCAGTTGTAGAGAGATGTCTGGGGGCACTGGAAGGACAGCTGCTTTGTCCAGGACAATATATACCAGTATGTGTCAGAAGAGGAACTTGAACCCAGGTCTTCCAGCCTATCTCTCCATTACTCTGGGCTTCTTCTTTTTATTTTCTTTATTTGTGTTCTATTTTCTCTTTAGTAGAGTGTACATTCCTTGAGGGCAAGAGGTATTTTGTTTTTGATAACAACACCCATGTGTGCATGCACACATATATGCAAGTGTGTATGTGTATGCACAATCCATATGTGTGCACATATACAAGTGCATGTACATATATGTAGAAACATATATACACATATGTATATATATGTAATACATACACATGTATGTAAACATACACACGTGTGTATGTTTTATTTTATTTTAATTTATTTTGAGGGGACTGAGTCTCCTTATCTCATCCAGGGCCACAAGTACAGCAGCTACCCATGGGTCAGCTTCACTGTTGATTGACAGGGAAGCTTTGCCCTCTTTTCTTTCTGACCTGGGATGGTTCACCTCTCCTTAGGCAGCCTGGCAATCCCACACTCCCAAGGGCTCACCATATTGGTGCCAGATTTCAGGCAGACCATTAATTGGCATTAGCCCAGCTGCAGCTTAGAACTCTGGAACTCAAGTGATCAAACAGGGCTTCTAGGCATAT
The DNA here is from genome assembly GCF_011100635.1 of Trichosurus vulpecula. Lineage (NCBI taxonomy): Eukaryota > Metazoa > Chordata > Mammalia > Diprotodontia > Phalangeridae > Trichosurus > Trichosurus vulpecula. The sequence continues at coordinate 57,939,140 of NC_050580.1, forward strand.
ACCACCTAGTTCTCATCTTCAAATTCTCAGTGCCAAGCACATAGTAGGTATATTATAGATGATTGTGGAAAGGAGAGACAAGTCAAGTGTGGTAAAGCACACCATGTCCTAGAGAGAGCAAGCTGTGTGGGGGAGGTGTGGGAGACTTGAATCTCAGGGTTTATGTGGCACCTTTCCTCACAACACTAAGCTTGTTTATATCTTTTAATACACTGAATACAGCTTTTCTTTGCATAAATCTCTCTGCTTGCCTTTTTTTTTTTGAGACCCATGGACTCTGGACTGGCTGTCTGTGGCTGGAGGAACAGTCATGGACTCCATGGCCCAGATTTGTCGATGAGGATGGGACATTTGTATCTTACACCATTTTCAGAGGCGACAACAGAACAGGAAGGAACAATAAATACCAGCAGATGAGGAGGGGTAACCTCTGTAATTCTCCCCTGGTCCATTCTTGTGGGTGCAAAAGTTGTTTAATATACTAGAAGAGTCTGGGTTTAAAGATTTAGTTTGTGTTTGTGTGTGTGGTGTGTGTGCATGTATGTGTGTTGTGCATGTGTTTCCCCACTCCCCGCCCCTCCCTGTGTGGGGATGAATTCTTTAGCTCCAGCTGCTTGAGATATTTCACTGTCAAATACATAATTAACATTTTTGTAAGCCAAATGTAGTGATGTTTTTACATTTGTGTGCTAAAGATGGATTTAGGACTATCTTTTTTTGTCTTAATCCAGTTTTATCTTAACCTTCCTTTGCATCACAACCCTCCTCGACAGCCCCCGCCCCCCAAAAAAGAAAAAAAACAAAACAAAATACTTCTGGTTTTGGAAAAATTGTCATTGGAACATCTTTCCAAGGAATGAGCTGCTTCAAAGAGGACCCCAGAATACAGATGGAGATTGTGATGTGGAATTGCTCAGGAATTTGAGACTAGTGTGTATGTAGACCAATTTGATTATGAACCCGTCATGGAAAGGGAGATAAAAAAGATTTTGGGGAAGTGGATTTTTTTTTCTTTTGCACAGATGATGTCAGTGACAGTTTTATAACTCAGATTTTAACAGACTAGATTAAGTTGCTGGAATATGGTTGGAAAAATGCGCAACAGCAAAGTGTTGAGCCAACACAATAAAAACCAAGACATAAAATGCAGCTAAAAGATAAAAAATAGAGGAGCACCTTAAATGCTGTCACTTCTAAGTTTTCTTTGAAAGCACAAGTTAGAATGAATTCTCATGCACTTATGTTGGTTCCAGTTTCCTGTTTTAATTTAGCGAGCTAAATACTGAGGGAAAAGTTGGTCTCCTCCCTGCCTCCCCCCCCCCCCCCCCCCCGCCAATATTTCATAAGGCTCTGACATCTTTGCTTTTCTTCCAACACCTGCAGATACTGTGACTGTCTTGCCTGTGGGTCCCTGTGCGTGTTGGGTAGGAAGTACTAGTGGCCAGTGGAGTTCCCAGGATTTAAGAAAGGGGGATATCTGGCCATGGAAACCATTGCATAATGCCTGTGTTTTGAATTAGCAAATGCAGTAATTGATAAATGACAGACTGGGCCTCAGATGTATTTAAGGCATTCTTTTGCCAGCAGTTTTTATTGTTTAACTTTTTTAGGGGCCAACTTCTGCCCTACGGATGAATTGGAGGCCTGGGAGTTGTGCCTAAGCATCTGAGGGCAGAATTTGGCTTTTCACATTTTATTATAGTTTTATTTTTCCATTTCCACTTTACTTTAAGACTTCTTGAGGAATTGAATGCTGCGTCATTCAAATGCCAGGATCTTTTCTCTTCTAAAATGAACACTGGGTGTTTTTAGGGGATTGGAATCTCTTTGCTTTACCCTAAGGATCCTAGGTGGGTGATGTGGGTTCCCCTTCCCTACAGGGCTGTCAGGTAGGTGTAGCTTCACCTTGTAATTAAGAGAATGGGAATTAGCCCCAGCTAGCACTTACTGGCTCCTGTTGCACAGTTGTTAAAAAATTATGAAAATAGAAGCTTTGGAGTTGAAGGCTTAAAACAGTTCTTGTAATTTAATCAGATGTTCTGAGCCACTTTGGAGGGGAAAAAACCCCAGTGACATTTCTATAGAAAAACAATCTCTTATCCCAACTCTTAAATTTTTTCTGGGTTACCATTGAGAAACCCATTAGGATCCCTATTATGGGGCAGTTTCAAGGGGGCAAAGGCCATTCTGGCTTTCAAACTAGCCTCGTTGTTTCTCTGTACAGTCTGAGCCCAAACTCTTGGAAACTTACCCCTTGGCCCTGTTCTCCCCTCAGCACTGTTTGGCTTCTAGGAGTTCATATTTGTCTGTGGAGATCTGCTTTCTTCTTTGCCCTCTCCTTTGCTACAACCAGTGTTATGATGCAGAGGGAAGTTTCAGAAATGGCATTTGTGGAAAGGTGGAAGCTCATGCTGCTACCTCCACCTGCTCGCATTTCCCTCAAAATCAGTTTTATTTTGGGAAACCCAGTGCAAGTCAAGTAGTAGAAGGAGGCATCAGAGTGTCTCTGTCCTGGAGTTCAAAGGACTAATTTGAAATTCTTTGAGTTGCTGATCCATACAGACACCACTGTGTGTGTGAAATTCATGTAATATTGTGTTTAGAATGTGAATAAAACAAAGACCTAAGTACAAATTCTGTGTGTTGATGTGGGTCTATTTATTGCTGTTCTTTAGTTGTGTCCGACTCTTCGTGACCTGATGGATCATAACACGCCAATACTATGTGTGGGATTTTCTTGGCAAGGATACTGGAGTAGTTGCTATTTCCTTCTTCAGAGGCCAACAACAGTTAAATGACTAAGTGTCTGAGGTCAGATTTCATCTCAGGTCTTCCGGATTCCAGGCCCAGCACTCCATCCACTGAGACACCTAGCTGCCTCTTATATTCCTATGGGATATGTCAATGTCAAGGGACCTATCTGTAACTTGATGGTCTTAGAGATTTGCCTGAAGTAACTTACCTTTGGTCATAAGGCCAGGAAGTGTCAAGAGACAGGTTTCAAATCCCCGAGTCAAGCAAATTTTTGCCCTATGTAGTTTGTTTAAAGCAATAGACTCTAATCGATACCCAACAAAGTGATTCAGCCTTTAAATTATCATTAGTCCTGCTGGTCACCTGTCTTGGTGATCTCTAGCAGCCCAGTTAGTCAAAGGCAACGGCGATGCCTAGGAAAATTTCAGATTTTTGCCTGGGGTGGGGAATCTGCAGCCTCGAGGCCACATGTGGCCCCCTAGGTCCTCAAGTGCAACTCTTTGACTGAAGAGGACTTAGCGACCTGGGACCTAGGGGGCCACATGTGGCCTCAGGGCTGCAGGTTCCCTACCCCTGGTAGGCTCAGCAAAAGGATCTGCCCCCATTTTTCTGAGACAAAATCCAGAAAAAGTCTTCTCACTTGCTCGAGGGAGGAAAGGAGATAAGCTACTTAGGGACAAACCAACCATTTAAAATTGAGTACCAGGAAGGCAGATTATGTTTTTACCCATAGTGCAAATGGGCATCACATTTTCTTGGTAGTCTTCTCAAGTAGCTGCCATGGATTCTGAGGTATTGATGTGACTGGTGTACATTGGGAAACGTTTGAATAAAGGAAGATTTTTGACCAGTCAGCATTTGTCTGGCTTAGGTCTCAATCCCTCTTCTCCCGACTGTGCCTCAGCTGTCTTCTAAATAGGCAGCTGCCCAAGCAGGAGCATCATCACACTGTGAACCATTAGGCAGTGACTGGTGGGTCAACTGCACTGTGCCAGAGTACCCCCAGGGTTTAGACTCTTTGGTCAATAACCCCATTTGAAAGCACTGCGATTTCTTCTCATTAAGATGAGAGTTACTCAAGTGGACCCCAAATGACAAGATGTAGAAGGAAAAACCCAAATTATTTTGCTTTATGCTGCCCGCTCTTTAGTGACAAAGGCCATGTGTATGTGTGTAAATGTGTTTGGGGACAGGGAGAAGAAAATAGGGGTGTTTTGATTTTTGTTGTTGTTCAGTCGTTTTGAGACGTGTCTGAATCTTTGTGATCCCGTTTGGGATTTTCTTGGCAAAGATACTGGCATGGTTTGCCATTTCCTTCTCCAGGTCATTTTACAGATGAGGAAACTGAGGCAAACAGCTGGTAATGGGCAGTTTTAAAATGCATGTGACATCCCTTTTTCCTTTCTGCTGTTATTCACCTTCCTTTTGGAGTTGGGCTTCCAATCCATGCTTTCTATGTTTCTAGTCTAATTTTCATTGGGCTTTGCAGAGAAAACAGGCAAAGGAACAATATGAAACATAAAACCAAATAGTTCATTTCAGTTCTGTTCTTCTTCCTTCCCCACCCCCACCCCACAAATGGCAGTGGGGAAGCAGGCACCCCATTTTGAAATGACTTAGAAAATTAGTCATCACTTCTCTATCCTTCCTTCTCTCTTTGTCTCTCTCTATTCCTTCTTTGACAAAACTATTCCTGATGTCCAGCATATATTTTACTGCTTGCTGAATGTTGTGGTACGTTAGCAATATATAACTATGATCAATGTTGTGACCTCAGGGAAATTGCTTATATAATTATAGAAAGTTTACAGTAGTAAGACAAGAATGGGGAAAATATATCACTGTAAAATATAAATATGTTTAAATTACATTTAGGATTTGGAATAGTTCCTTGCTTGTGTTTTACAGAGTAATCTGTGATTTAAATCAGGTTTAGTTGTGTTTTTTTCCCCCCCTAAATTGGGTATTATAAATCAAGAGTAGATGCTGGATATAGCACACAAGAGGATTTCTTATACATTTTAATGTTGCATAAGTAAGAAATACCAGTAGTTCAGCAGTAAAATTGCAAATGTAAGCAAAAGTGAAGATTTTTCCAAATTTAACTAGGTTGCATTTGTTTAGTAAACTCTAGCAATAATTTACTGTTTTATTACATTTGCCTTTGAGATCTGGGCTGGCTCCTTTTTTTTTGTTCTTTTTCTTGCAGAAGAAAAGGAAGGTTTGCTATATTATAATTGCTTGGAGCTGGGAGTACCATTCAGTTTCCCCAGCCTGTGATCAGTAAACTTAAAAAAAGGAGAAGGAGGGAGAAAGGAGCCTTATCGAGCTTAAATGTGGCTGCACATGTACTGATCCCACAAGCTGCAGTCTCTCTCTCTCTCTCTCTCTCTCTCTCTCTCTCTCTCTCTCTCTCTCTCTCTCAGGGACAGGGTATCCATTTGCACTGTCTTTGTTGAAGAAAAGCTTCCCCCTATAATAGGCACAGCAGGATGTGTTAGGCCCAAGTGCAGCTTGTCTTAGAAGTGGCTACATCTGCAAGGCAAAAAGGGAACGTTTCAGCTTAGTTCCAAGAGGGGTCTCAGCTCTGCTCAGACCTTTTCAGGGGCCCCTGGAAGACAGGTGGGTTTCCTTCCAGATAAATCTTCATTACCCCAGATCAGCAGAAATGGGCAAATTCCCTTCTCTGTTGGGATAATGAGATGGCCAGCCCCAGTGAGGGTGTGACTAGGAAGCCGGGGCATAATAATATAGTGGGCTGAGCTTGGCATGCTATGTCTCTCAAACATCTGACTGTTGGCTAGCCTGCTTGCACCCCACCCCGTCCCCTTTTGCCCCTCCTTGTTCCATGTGCCTCAGATGGTTAACACAGACCCCAGCTTAGTTTAACTGTGGTTTGAGAGAAGTGAACTCTGGGATTGGGTTGGGTGATGTTGATTAATAGGTGTGAGAGGGTGAGAGACTCCAGGGCCAAGCAGTAGGTCCATCTTGGTGGCATCTGATGTTGATTGGCTTTGTCCTGCGCGGCTGCGCTGGGAGAGCGGACATTAAGATTAAGTGATGCTGTCGTGTTGAGGAGCGCAGCACTGCATCATTCTGGGAAGAGACAGCTGTGGTGGTTAATCCTTCATCACCAAGGGAGCACTGCCAGCAGAAAGATATACAGCCAAAGATAACCCTCCATAACTTGTGCTAAAGATCAGAAAACTTTGAATTCACATCCATCTGCTTAGTCTGGGGGTGAAGATGAAAGATAGGCAGAATAGGAAATAAAAAACTCCAGAGGGATTAATCTTAGGCACAGTATGCAGCCCACAGAGTGAGCAGGCAGGAGAGAAACTTTTACGTGGACTTTAAGGGGGAATTAACTGCACCCAGCATCTCAAAGTAAAATTAAATGCCCTCGTTCTCAGGGAACACTTGGCTCTTCAGCTGCTTTCCTATCATTTCTTCCCCCAAAACGATTTTCCTCATCTGATCTTCTCTGCCTTTTTTTTTTTTGGATAAAGGAGAAGGTTTCCCTTGAATTCAATATTTAAAGATGAAATAGATAGGGGGAAAATCCGGAGACATTTCTTTAATCAACTACTTTAGACCAGGAAGGTTCTCTCTTGATTGAGCAGATTTCACCCCCACCCCCTCCTCTCCCAAGTCTGACCACAGGTGGGTGGCTGGTTGTGGGTGTGTACTAGGGAAGATGAAGACCGACACATTGTGTCTTGCCTGGAGTCTTTCAGAACAGCTGCAGCTACTTCATGTGTATCGTGTAACCGAATTATGTGTCGTGTTCATACCAGAGTGATGTGCAAGGGGAAAATAAATCACAGAATCTGCTCACATCTGCAGCCTCAATGGAACCGCCAGCATCAGGCTTGGCAGGGGGGAGGGGTTTTTGGCATGAGATGGGAGTGTTGGTGGGGGAAAAAAAATCTCTCCTCCTACTCCTCCAAAGTGAATTTCTATATTGCATTTCTGAAATTATGGCATTTTTAGAGAGAGATAAAGAGAAGTTGAGTGACTTATCCAAGGTCACATGTCCATTATTAAAGGAAAAGGAGGTGGTGCCTGAGAGATGGTCTTGTTTGGATCCCATAGATTTCTGTGCCTGCAGTGAGAGGTAGAGAAAGTCATAGTAGTTTGCAAGGTCAGCTGAGCTCTACTCAAGGATGCACTGAGGGGTAAGAGATGGTGGTGCTGTCTGGGTAATTTTAGAATGATCGTTATCACCCCCACCACAATCATCTGGAAGCGCCTATTAAACACCAAGTTTTACATGGTACCTATGAAGGTAATGGATGGCAATGTGGCACAGTAACATGAGCACAGGTGACATGAGTGCAGAAGACCTGGGTTCAAATTTTGATGGCCCTCCTTGCATGTGTAACATAAAGCAAAACATTTCCCTTCTCTAGTGCTCAGTTTCCCCATTTGTAAAATGGAGGGGGGGTGAGTGAGTGGCCTTGGACAGTTACTAGCTGTGTGACTCCAACTTAATTCCTTTTTGCCTCAGTTTCTTCACCTGAAGAATGGGAATAATGATGGCATACCTCTCTCCCAAGGTGTTGTTAGGATAAAAGAGAGACTATTTATTATTGTTATTATTGTTATCATTATTAGTGTAACTGACACATATTGTTGGAAAGTTTTTCAATGTACTTACCATAACATGCTTGTATTTGACATCTGTGTCTCATTATCTCAGTAGAATCTATGCTCTTGGAGGGAGGGAGGATTTTGTTTCTTATCTTTGTATCTCTGGTGCTTAGCACAGCATATTGTAAACAGAATAGAGATACGGACTAGACCTGTTACTACATTGGTACAACTAACTTCTGGGTGAGGAAACTCCTCTTACACATGTAGGCTAGATTTGAAGCTTACACAGAGAGAGATCTGCTTAGAGCACTGAAAGGTTGTGACTTGTCCATGGTCACAGAGTCGGCCTGTGTCAGGTCAGGTAACACTTGAACCCAAGGCTTTCTGATTCTAAGGCTAGGCTACGTTCCATTTCTTGCATACAGCGGGTGCTTAATAAATGCTTATTGGCATTCTGGTCTTATATCTCCCATTAAGCTGTCTGTCACTTTAGCAACACACTCCAACTCTTTTAGCCTCCATTTTCCCATTTTTCCAAATGAATAGAGTTGACCCAGATGATCTTTGAGAATTCTAACTTCTGAGTAAGCCTGTAATTCTTTGATTCCATGAATCGATGGGTCAGTTGTTGCATCAGATACAGGTCAAAGAGAAGAGCATTCCAGGGATCAAGGAGTGAGGGTGTATAACCGTGGCTTGGGAAATTGAGGAGGATGGTCATGAAAGTGTTATCTCCAACTTGAAGTACAAAAGGCCACTGAGAGAAGCCTCTCAATGAAGGGCTCCCTGAATAAAATGAAACACACAAGGAAAGATTTTTTGAGTGCTCTCATGGACCAGGCTGAGATTACAGACCTGGGTCCTCTGACCTTTTTGCTGTATTGCAGAAGAATATGAAGTGGTTGTTGTCAGGCCTGAGTGATCAGAAAGTCAACAGTGGAGAGGAAGCCATGCTCTTCATGATTTGGGCAAAACTAGGCTTTCTGCAAGGGCATCACTGGGGGACAGGGTAGCCTTTTGGAATCCAATTTCTGGTTCAATGGGTACCTGTAATGGTTAAACATTAGGCCATCCTCTCCATCCTTTTGGTTTTCAGTCATGACTGGGCACTAAGGAAAGGGACTGCTGTTCCTGCTGTTTGGGATGAGAATGAGTTCTTCATGACTGGTTCAGTGATGGATTAGGCTAGCCTTGAAGACGGTGAGTTACAGGATCCATCAGCCTTTCGTGGTTTCCCAGCTCTTTCCATGCCTTATAGTGCTGTGGGAATGGTGATGAAAAATGTACAATTTGGATGTAATCCAACCTGGAGTCAAACAAACATTTGTTAAAATAACCCTTTATGTGAAGATTCATTTTTGTAAAAAAGATAATTCAAAGGCTAGTAAATGATTTTGTAACATGAAGAATTCTTTCAAATAATATTTTTGCTGTTATTATTATTAGGCATGGTGGTGTATTGGATAGAGGATTTTCCTCAAAGGCAGGAAGAACTGGGTTCAAGTATGACCCCTGACACATACCGGATCTATGTTCTCTTTTCTCCCATTCCAGTTTTTGACTTCAACCCTTCTCTTCTCCACATTCTGCCATCCAGTGAACTGAACTCCTTGCTTTTTCTCCTACAGGAAGCTCTAGCTCCTGTTTCCACATCTTTGTAATGGCTGTCTCCCACGTCTGGAATGCTCTCCATCCTCATTTCTTCCTTCTTGCTTCCCTGGCTTCCTTCAGTCTCAGCTTAAAGTCTCACCTTCTGCAAGAAAATTTTTCCCATTTCTCCTTAATCTTAGTGCTTTCCCTCTTAGATTATCCCAAATATATCCCATATAGATTTTATTTGTGTGTAGTTGTTTTCAAGTTGTCTCCTCCATTAAACTGTGAAATCCTGGAAATCAAGGATGGCCTTTTGCTTTTCTTTTTATCATCGGCGCTTAGCGAGGTGCCTGGCACACATGAAGCTCTTAATAAATGCTTTTTGACTTGACAGTGTGACCATGGACAAGTCATTTAACATCTTAGTGCTCTGGGAAATTCTATAAGGCTATTAAAAGTTGCAGAGAAGATGCCATCTTGAAGAGGTACAGGAATGTTGCCTGTCTCAGCTGGGAGCTCCCAATACCACTGAAATCACTGGACCAGTCTCTAAATATGTAGACTTTCATACCATTGTTTTTATTAGTAATATAGGATTGTTATGATAATATTTGTTTACAATATTGTTTTGTTTATAATGTTTATGATATTGTTAAATTTTTTTTGTCCAGTCCTGTGATTCATTGCTTTTAGGGGGAAATCTTCATGAGGAAATTCCTTCTACCAAGATAGATTAGGAACTCATCTTTGAAACCTTAGAGAGCCTCCTGTAGGCCCTGAGAGATGGTGTTTGCTCATAGAAATGACTTGAACCCAAGTTTTTCTGACTGGAAGACTTGTCCTTTATCCATGATGCCACACTTCATTTAACTTCTTTCCTGCATTTAAAATGATTTTTTAAAGCAAAAATTTGATTAAACATTTTTTTAGGAATGTGTCAATTGTTTAAAGTGGGTTGTCTCTCTTATTAGTATACTAAGTTCCCTTTTTGAAATATGCATATAGGCGTATATTTATTAGGATAACACATTTATATATTTATCACCTTCTTAATTTTTGATACTGATATAATTTCTATTTAGCCCCGTTATATTTTATGTGGTCCCAGGATGTTGTATTCTTGCTATTCAGGAATCTGGCAGTGGGTACCCTTGTTGTGGATACTAATTTGGACCTGAACCAGGCTATTGGACACACAAACACTTTGGATGAGAGTTTTGAGTGGGAGACCAGAGAAGCAGTTGGCTTTTTAAGTAGGAGTGATGAGCTCTTTTGGACTATACCATCATCAAGAGATAGGCATTAGGGTGGAATGGATGGTGTACCTTCTGGTGAAGTTGATTTTAGACAGTGCAAAGAAAAGAAAAAAAAGACAGAGATGGGTGAATGTCTTGGGTTGACCCTGGCACAGATCTTCTGGGGGTCTTGATTCCCCAATCTGGGATTTGGTGACATGGCGATGGTGGGGTCAGTGCTCCTGGGAAGTCTGTCACAATTAAGGTGGGAATGGGTTAATACGCTGACTAATGTGGCGGGTTTGCAGGCACTGGCCCTCCCCTTTGTTCTGTTTTATCATACACATTCATCACGTTCAACCTGGCAACCCAACCAAATAGCTATTTAAGTTGTAAAAATGAATCATAGCACAATTTCATGAACTGTGTGATATAACTGAATCTAATAACATCATACAAAGGGGCCTTTGCCAGGCCAGTGTACCTGGGCCAGGCCTCCTTCTTGAAATAAGTAAATAGATGAACAAGCTCCATTAAATAAAATAACGAAACCAGACCAGGGGCATTGGTATCATGAGAAGCATTCAGGGATTCTGCCTTGGACTCTGGGTTGCTTTCCCCACCCCCCTTAAAGGTCACATACACACAGGGAAGGTAGCCTGCTCTCTTCCCCACTAGGTAGGGAGCTCCTAGTGGTTGCTGGATACAGGGTTCTAGATTCTTAGAAGCTGAGAGTGGAGGGGCATTGGTCAGGGAACTTGACATCTTCAGTAGAAATTATAAAGGGTGAAATCCTTTCATTTCCAACATTGCTTCTTCCTGCCTACTCCCCTCTGCTCTCTCTTTCATTTTCCCTGTTCATGTCTGTCTTCCTTTCCTTATGTTTTCCCACTGTAGCTGTCTCTGTTTAATGTCTTCTCTCTTGAACTCACTTTCATTCTTTCTCTTTCTCACTCACTGGTCCCATTCCTTCCTATTTTTCTTTTCTCTCTTAAACACTGGGTAATGTTTTCCCCCTTTCCCTTTGCTCAGCTTTCATATATCCTTCTCTGTTCTTTTCTTAAAGTACATGTGTGTGCATTCATATACATACACGATACATATGTACATAGGTATCTGTTTTCTGTTGGCCGTGTCAGCATGTTTTAGACTCCTGGGCTTTGCATGTTTCGTAGCTGGTTTTGATGCAGCTGTCAAGTAGTGATGGATGACTATCATCATTTAAAGTGTAAAAGAAAATGCCTTGGCATAGAGAGAGATGATGAACTGCTGTCCGCCAGCAAGAACAGGCACTGCCGGCCACCATTTTCTCCTCTGCCTCCCTCTCTCTGAAGTCTGCCCTTGCCAGAATCTACAGAAGTCATCTCGAGCCGTGGAGCCCGGGCTTTTGCCTTCCATAATATCACTTTGGTAGTTGTCAGATCGTATGAAACGTCAAAATTCATGTGGCCTCCGTGAAGAGATATATTTAGTCCAGCTGCTGCATACCTACACGGTACCTCTGACACTGACATATTAGTTATGCTGTCTTTTGCAATCTGATATCTTTAAATTTGCCACCTTGTTAAGTTTTGATTAATGTGATTCCATTTCACTAAAGTAATTGGCTTGGCCTGTTGTAGAAAATAATCAGCCCCCTCTACGGAACAAATGCTAGAACATGCTAATGAGGGAGTGAGTTCGTTAAATTGATGGCGGGGACTGACAGTTATTAATGATTGTTATGATAAACAGACGAGTGCGAATTGGGATGAGTTGGGCAAAAGTGACAGTTTAAAAATAACGTATATTGGAAAGTACTAACGGAGTAATACACTGTTAGGAAAACAATCATGCCAGTTGTCAAGGAAAGAAGTGTAATTATACAGCCGCATGGGCTGCCGAGGAGGACAGGGACCTGGCTGATAATGGACACATTTTTTGTTGGCAAGAGGAAAATATGTTATGGCAGAAAGGAGTGCAGATTGATAAATTAATTGGTCTTTCTCACAGCTCCTGAAGTGAACTTGGCCCGCAGTAGCCATGCAGATTAGGGAGAATCCCGTTGGCCCAGCACCCTTTCCCTACCTTTCTCCCCGTACCCTACCCCCATTCCAGCTGCCAATCTGTCCCTGAAACCTCCTTTCCTACCAGCCCACACGCTTCAACAAGTCTCCAAAACCACAGCCCCCATATTCACATCAAGCTGGAATGTTTGCAATAACATCTGAAATAAAAATATCGAGGCCCTAAGGAATCAGTGCTCTTTCATGATATTGAAGCCATGGGCTCATGATGGAGGTGATTATGAGAGAGTACCAGCTTTGTGCATGAGACCAGATTAGGACTGGGCAAGAGTAAGACAGCAACTCTATCCTGGGAGGGCCAGCATTTTGCTACAGGCTATTTACATAATTAGCCCATTCAGAAATGGTAAAGCATGGTGTGTGTGTGTGTGTGTGTGTGTGTGTGTGTGTGTGTGTGCATGTGCGTGCATGCACATGCACGTGCAGGAAATGGGTTATGGACTAAAGTAAAATGGCAGAGAGAATTCTAGGAAGCCAACCTGAAGGCCCTGGAATATGGTCATCTGGGACATGAAGGGGGTGGGGCGGGCGAGATGTTACCCGTGCCTGAGGAGAGCTGAATTGGCAGAGCTGACCACAGCTGTTAACCTTGGTATTTGCTGACTGTGCACAAGACCAGGTGGCAGATACAGAGAGTTTCATACCTTGTTTCATGTCCCCTCACATTGGTCTGGATTCTGGGGGAGAGGATGACTTAACCTATACTAGGTAGTTCCTGGGTACCAAGGGTAGGATGTGGGACGTGGTGAGGGACTATGGGATGATGAGACTTAGGACTGGTAGGTGCTGGCCATGGGGCCACGGCAGTCTCATGAGAAGGAATACAAGAAGTCTCTTGGTGGATTCTGCTCTTTGTGCTCCAGTGTAGCCCCAAATCCCTGAACTCATGTGACTGGCATAGTATGTTAAATTCCACTTGCCTGCTGAAGTTTTTACCAGTTTGCCAGTTTCCCACTGCTTTTCCCTCAGTTTACCTCACAATAAAGACTCACACTGTAAGGGGAATCTTGTTAATTTTAGGAAGATTCTTACCCATAGTCTTTTATTTTTTGAAGGCATGCTTTGTGCCTTTGATACCCATAGGCCAGCAAGCCTTACCTTTGACTTTGGGGACACTTTAATCATGATGTTAATCATCAAAAAGGATTTATTCATCACCTATCACGTGCTAGGCATCTAAAGATAAGAAGGAACTGTCCTTGCCTCTTAAAGAACTTACATTTTATAGGGTCCTACCTTTGGAAGAAACCTCAGGAGTCATTAAACCCAACCCCTGCTTGGAGCAAGAATCCCCTTTAAAGACCTCCCAGTGGTCATCCAGTCTCCTTACTTGAATTGATCTGTGATCTCATCAGAGGGAGTGCTCCCATCACTGATTCAGGTCACAATCTATCTGGGTCTACCCAGGCTGTGGGACTCCTCCACAGGCCCTTATAAATCCTCCATTTGACATCCCCCAGCTCGATTGCCTTGAAACCCCTCCAACCTCTTCTTGAATCAAAACATATTTGTGAATACAAAGGAAAGCATGAGTGCAAAGAAGGTAAAGCCAGGGACTAGAGGTAGTGAATACAATTTTCTTGTTGTTCCGTTGTTTCAGTCTTGTCTGACTCTTTGGGACCCCATCTGGGGTTTTCTTGGCAAAGATACTGGAGTGGTTTGCTGTTTCCTTCTCTAGATCATTTTACAGATGAGGAAACTGAGGTAGGGTTAAGTGACTTGCCCAGGATCGTACAGCTAGGAAGCATCTGAGGCCAGATTTGAACTCACAAAGATGAGTCTTCCTGACTCCAGGTCTGGTACTCTATCGACTACATCACCTAGTTTCCCCCGAGTACAGTTTAATAAAACATAATTAAGACTGAGCCCATTCATTTGCTCTTGTTGGGGTCACAGTGAGGAGGAGGAGGAGAAGGGAGAGAAGAAGCATTTCCTGGGTAGAGATTATGTTCCAGGTACCATGCTAGGCACTTTACTAGAATTTTATCATAACACCCCTAGGAGGTCAATGTTATTATTATACCTATTTACAGTTGAGGAAACTGAGGCAGAAGTTAAATGACTTGCCCAGGCTCACATAACTAGCAAGCATGGGAGGCTGGATATGGATAATGTCGATGAAAGGACAGGGGTTGCTTAAACTGAGGGCCTTTTCTAGGGAAGGGAGCCTCCCTGCCCGTGCTTTGGCCTCTTAATTCCTGGTAACTCCTAGGATGGGACTGGGGGTGCCATTGAGGTTTACTAATCCTGGGCTCATATTTGTAATTCTCCCTCTTGCTGCTAATTCAGATTCCAGACCACAGGACCCACGATCGAGTGGCAAGTTCCTTGATGATAGGAATATCTTACCTTCCTAGATACAGAATGGGAAGGATCCTTAGAAGCCATTCAGCCCAATTCCTCCTTTTACAGATGAGGAAACTGAGGTCTGGGAAAGGTAGGTAACTCACTCAAAGTCACCCACACAGGTGGTAAGTATTGGAGGCAGGATCTGAACTCGGGGCTTTTGATTCTAGAGCAAGAACTCTTTGTTAAGAAACTGCTTCTAGCTGTACTTAAGGCAGGCATTCAATAACAGCAGTAATACCTAATTTATGGTTTACAAAGTGCTTTACAATACATTGTTGTCACCTCTGATCCTCACTACAACTCTGGGAGGTAATTTTACAGATAAGGAAACTGAGGCACAGAGAGGTGAAATAATTTGCCAGGGCCACACAGTTAGGAAATGCCTGAGTCTGGATCCAAACTCAGACCTCTCTGATTTCAGATCCTTTGCCTTCTCTTTGACATTGAGCTGCCTTTGCACTCCAGAAGGTCTTATTCAATGAGATGATGAATCCTACCAGATCTCCCTGAGCTGGCACCAGCCCCTTGAGCAACATGGTCTCCATGCTTCGGTTGGTGTGGGAGAAGATTTTTTGATGAGATGTTTATCCAGAGAGATTTATCCAGGTAGTGAATTTTCCCCAACCCAGGCTGGAAGGTAGAAAGTCATCACTTATTTTCAAATTCAAAGAGAATTATCCCAATAAAAATGTTTCCTTTCTACTGTCTAGTTTGGTCACTCTCTGTGGTGATTCTATATACGACTTGACTTTCATTCCGATTTTTTACTTCTTAAGGGTGTACACAAATGTATTATTATGGAGCTCTCCATTTGATTTTATTTATGAATGTAAACAGAAACACACTCATTATCTAGCTTAGAGCCTCCTGGTGCCAAACATCTGGAGCAATTCAGAAATCAAAGAAAGCTGCCATCTACCTTGTAGAAAATATGAGGATTAAGAAAGAAAGAAGTTTCACTTTTCTGGGTTGGAGGTGTAATTTTCTGGGAACACATGAGTGGGCCCCTTCAGTACCACATTGAGCAGAGGACAAGAGAGAGGAGAGAGAACTTGCTGACACCTGCAATCCCCTTGACCTCAAATCCCCCTGGATTGCTGTCATGATTTTACTGTCATCCTGACTAAGAAAAGGCTTTATAAGCTCTAGAGAGAGACTCAGCTCACTGGGCTGAGACCTGAGGTCAGGAGAGCTGAGTTCTGGTCCATGCTCTGACCTTGGACAAGGCCAGGACCAAATCAATTTTCTAAGAGGTGGTTTGGTGAAATGTGAAGAGTGGCGGAACCATTGGTGGTCTTGGGAGTCAAGAATGGACCTAGGTTTGAGCCCCACCTTTAATGTTTCTTAGCTATGAAACCTTAGGTAAGTCACCAATTTCAAATTTTTCATTTTGGAATGGTGACAGTTATATCTATATTACCTCACCGGGCTGCTATGAGGCTCAAAGAATGCATGTAAAATAAAACCTTGAAGTACTCTCCGATTGTTGGCTATTATTAGTCTTTGCCCTCAGTTTCTTCATTTGTAGAATGAGAATGCTGAACCTTTCTTGTCTTTCTATTCATATGATCTCTTTTCCCTCCAATCTCCAGGAGACACAGGTCATAAATAATGTCTGGGACCCCCAGTGCTCAGGTTTACTTGGACCAGTGTCAACTTTGAAGACTACTCCCCAAATCAGTATCTCTTTGGCACAATATATCCATGTTCCCCACCCCAGTTTAGTTTAGAGAAATCTCAGACTATAGTTCACATCCAGGTCTCCACAGGCATGGGGTAAGAGATCCCGTAAAAACATTTAAAGTCATAGTGCAAATATGAGGTGCAAGATAGTCTTTGTTCCACAGCTCAGAAAATGCAGAAGATGAACAGGAACACTTAAACAATCAGTACAGTTCTCTTCCCCCTCCAGCCATATCCCACTGCCTCCGGGGCCCTGAAAATTCCTTCATGCTCAAAGTTCTGTTGTGTAATTTGAACTCCCCTTGGAAGAGAACTGAATTTGGATTGCTAGACAGATAACGCCCTGACATTTTGGTAAATCTCACTTTTCAAAGGGATGCCATTGTAAATAATGGGGCTACTAGGCAGACAACCCTATTTCTCACCCAATCTGCATTGTCCAAAATAATTTACTGTAATAGTCAAAGACAAAGACTAGGGCTCTTACTCTGTGTCATGACTTTGGTCCTTTGCTTCTGCTCTTCCATGAATTAGGCACCATATACATAAACCTCTTCTTTGACCAAGAGTTGTGTTGCCTAAGCAGTCCCCTTTCTCTTGTTAGGTTAGATCCTTGAACTCTTGAGCTTAGAGTTATCTGTGAGTCAACCCCCCCCAAGGCTAGCATTTCCAAAGAAATCCCATCCTTGAGGCTGGTAGTAATGGTACCGGGTGTACCTTTCCCCTTACCTCTCCTCTCCTTGATTTAAGTCTGATTCAGCTCTGCTGTTCTCTCAGGATCTCTCCAAAAGTAAGGCAGAAGGGACAAAGAAAGCCAAAGGGGTCTGTCAGCCTCATCTTATGGTCTAGCAGAAAGTGGTGGTAGTGGGGTGGCTTTCCCCATCATGGTACATTACACAATGGTACATCTGGACCAATTTGGTAAGCATCAACAAGCCCAGTCTTCCAAGAGATGACAAAGGATGTGTCCATACCTCCCTTAGGAATATTGTTGTTGTCATTGAGTATTTCATTCATATCCATCTCTTCATGGCTACATGGACTATACTTTCCATGGTGTTTTCTTGGCAAAGATACTGAAGTGATTTACCATTTCCTTTATTAGTCGATTAAGGCAAACAGAGGTTAGGTGACTTGCCCAGGGTCACACAGCTAGTAAGTGTCTGAGGCTGGATTTGAACTCGGGGCTTCCTGACGTCAGGCCCAGCACTCTATCCATTGAGCCATCTAGCTGTCCTTCTTAGAAATATACAAAGTCCCAAAATAAAGTTCTACTTCTCATCAAGATGATCTGAGAATTCCCTTGCTCCACCTGTTAAATAGATATGCATTTGAGTGTGTGTGTTTGTGTGTGCATATATGTATACGTATATGTGAATGTACATGTACATATACATATATAATGTTATGAAGACAGATCAAAATTGAATTGAAAGAAGCATTGAGCTTTTTGGAAGGAAGAGGAAATGAAGAAAATTCTCCCATATTTGAAAAGTTTTGAGTTTCTTCTGGGCATTCTGGATGTCCTATTCTAGGAACCCCTGATCAATAATTAAATTGACAGCCACTGACTAAGTACTTGCTGTGTGCCAGACACTATGCCAATCTCTGGGGTTACAAAGAAAATCAAACCCACAATAGCATATATGATGTATGTATATTATGTACATAAAACTATATACAGAATACCTACAAAAGTACAAGATAGTGCAAAGTAGTAATGGAAGTAGGGCTCTAAGAGTTAGGGGCATCAGGAAAGTCTTTGTTAAGAAGGTGCTGCATAAACTATATCCTAAGGGAAGTGAGACTTACTCTAGAGAACACCCACCTCCCTTAGTCCCCCACCCACGGACAAAAACCCAAATAGTCACTCAGTATCAAAGGCTGGGTTTCTCCTCTGTTAGATCTTAGGGTCATTGATGTTAAGACTTCTATTTACTCAGGACCCAAGTGCCTATGTATCCAGCTGCTTTCAACCCTCTGGTAGGATAGTGGGGAAAAAGATAGCCACTGGTGACTGGGATCTTTGAGCTGTTGCATGGTAGTGCTCCATGTTGTCTAGGATGTTGATGACAGATGTGGTGTGTGCCCCCAAAGCATCGAGGGTAGCTGATATACCTCACCCTTTTCCACCTCTATCACGAGATGTTGCAACGAAAATGCAATCAATTCTGTTTCTGGCATCTTTTTCTTCACTCTCAAGAGCACCTACTGTATCAACATGACATTTTTTAATCTTAGCTTGTTTTCCAGGCCATGAATTTAATTTCTCAATGCTCTACTGTTCGGCCTTTATGTTCTTGGTTAGAGTGGTACATTGTCCAACAATTGTATCCTCTGTATTGTTAGTCTCCTTGCCTCCCCTATTCTACAGACTCCCTAAAAACAGTAAGATTGTGTGTGTGTGTGTGTGTGTGTGTGTGTGTGTGTGTGTGTGTATGTGTGTGGTTTGTAATCCACTACAGCCGTACTCATTCAGCCTTTTGCTAATACCCATCCAGTTCTGACTAAGCAAGTCAGACATCCTTTGGTAAGTCAAATCTGAACCTCCTGATGCCATGAAACAGTGAGCAGACTGGCATATCTTTGGATTAGTGGAAGCAATGAAGCAAAATGCTGAATCTTTAGCCAGCATGCGTGTGTGTGTGTGTGTGTGTGTGTGTATGAGCAAGCACATGCTAGTGCGTGCGTATCTATTACCATTGTAGGATATCTTTATCTTCCCTGTGTAGAATATCAGCCCTTACCCACCAAAGACAGAAAAAGAAAAGGAAAATAACTTAGAGGCAGGCCAACAACTTTCCTCACCACATCGCAATCCTTTTCAGAACCCTAGTGCCTAGTGATCTGCCTTTTCTACAAGCTCCCCCTGACTAGACAGTGTCCTTTTAGCTATCTCTCTTTGTGTTTTGAGAGAACTCATGTTAAACTTTTGAACCTAAGTTTTCTGTCCTGTGCAATGTACTATCAGCTGTCTTCTGCACCTGTTTTATCTCAAATGTCCTTACTAAAATAATATCAATAAATAATCTATAGATGTTGAATTTGTATCCTGGCACTTTCATTTAATTGCAAAAATCATTTCACCCACCTGTGCAGTAGTCGGCCAGTTATTCTGCCTAAGAGACCAGGAATCAGATAACGACTTATCCTAGTACCATTTCTAACTGCATTTTATTGAACATTAAGATGAAAACCACAACAATAATAGTAATAATAATAACACAATTATAATAATATAATAATGATAATCATAATAATGAGCAGAAAAGGTATGGAGGACCCCCCAACGGCACCATCATCCAGCTTTTGGTGACTGTGAGCTCAGGGGGTATCTGGGAGGGCCAAGGCAGAAAGCCCTGATGGGAAAGCCGGGCCCTTTTTGGTCAGATTTCTTCTTCGGCCTGTTCACTTCCACTTGTTCCTGGAGAACCGACATGTTGACTTGAAATCTTATAGGTGCTTGGGAGAGAGTTGGGGCAGCAGTCTTACAGCTTCACTTTATCGATGACTTCTGCTAGTTGTTCCAGCCAAGGAGAGGGCAGGCAGAGTGCAGAGTATATTTAGGGAATGAAGATGAACAATGGAGCATGTTTTTTTATTTTCTTCTTTCTTGACTATTCCAAGTGAAGATAAAAGATTTTGCTCTTTCTCTCTTGAGCTGACGGGAGTTCAGAATTCATTAGGGTACAGGCTTGCTTTCAAGCTTCAGACAGGATAGTGAAGGAAAAAAAACACCTGCCCTCAATTTTTTTGCCTTGTCAGTCCTTGTATAATGTGCTGCCAAAACTGCTAATTGTGACTTGAGGGTGATTGGTTCGAGGGGTGTTTCTTGAAGGGAAGGTCTGTTGTGGGTATTTTCCCCCAATTCTCTTCTTTCCCCTATTCATGGAACAGAGGACATAAGAAAAACCTTAATTGAGGGGAATGGCTTCCCTCGTTTAAGGAGAAAGGAGGAGTTTATAATGTAATAATTAAATAAACCGCGGAATAAAATGTGATGGCATTTAATGATAAAAAATGAAACTCTTCAGACCCTAAAAGTAATAGAAATGTAAGTGGTTATTGTTACTGGGGGACAGGGGAAGGAGTCACATGAAGGGCTGGCCTGTCAAATTCTCTTTGATTTACGCCATTCAATCGTAATTTCTATTTGGTACAAAGGATCTCTTTATTGTTCTTCCAAAAGCTGTTTTTCTTTGGTTTCTTCACATAACTCAAAGGAGACCTGAGTTCTAGTCCTGTTTCAGTTTATAACATGCTGCCTGACCCCATACAAACCTCTGAGCCTGGGTTTTCTCATCTGCCAAATGACGAATCCTGCCCTAATGAACTCCTTTCCAGCTCTGGCATTTTTTGGTTCCATGACTGTGTTTCTCTGAATCTGGTTTGCACTTGTGCATGAAAAAAATGTGTTGCTCCTTATGTGCCCTGCCTGTACTTGTTCATATGTCTGGCTAGAAAACACAGTTTAAAATGCAAGGTTCTTCTTTAGAATGCCGCTGGCATTCTTTTCAAAATTCTGGTGTCTGCTGAGTATATACCTTTCTGGCAACATCACTCCTGAGCAGCCTTCTGCGAGCTCTCTTGGCATGTTTTAATTGCTCAGCATTCCTGCTCCCCTAGGAAAGACTTCAGGCCTCTGTCTTTGTGTGAAAGCTGCTGAATTTTTCCCCTTCAGTCCTTACCTGGGCATCCAACAACAAGGCTTAGCCTCCCCCATGGCCTCTTTCACCAGGAATATGTTAAATGTATTTCCAACCTTAGAAGACTGGCAAATAGGCAGACAAGAGCTTTTCAAAGGTCTTCCTTCTTTCCTTTCTTTCTCCATCACTCCTGTCTCCTTCCCTCCTTTCTCCTTTCTTCCCCTCCCCTCTCCTCCTTTTTTTTCCTCCTTTTTTCCCTCCTTCCCTGAAATTGATTCTAATTTGTGACTGATTCTCACCTGCCACTATTGGAGACATCATTGGTTATTGGGAAGAGGATCTACCATTCTGGGTTTGTCTCTCTGGCATATACTCAGTACTGGAACATTGCTACCATGAGTGGGACTTGTTCTAGCAGAAGTGGGAACTTTGAAAACCATGGCATTCCTAGGACTGTGGTGGGGAGCCCTGTGTGGTCGACACCCAGTAGCAGTGCTAGCAGGTGACAGTGCTAGGGTGACAATGACAATACATCTGAGGCAAGAAGTGGGTGATTTGGCAGGAAAAAAAAAAACAATTAATGGTGGGGGGGAGGCATGGATAGAAGGTCAATCATCAGAACATCCAGGCTACATGTAACACCAAACAAACAAGGAACTCTGTCAAGGGGCGTGTCCAAGGCAATACAAACATGGTAATGGGATCTAAGGAGCAGACTGTAAAACACCATCCAAAGTCAGGAAAACATCTAAGAATTTAAGAAATCTGGCTTGGACTTGTACAAAGAGATCATAGATAATTATAACAGCTTAGTGCCCTGAGCTTCCAGCCATTGGTTTGAGTCCTGGCTTTTGGATCCCACCTTACTTTCTTGGTTGCCTTGGGGGAGTTTCAGCTATAGACAGCTCCCAGCCACCACTATTTCCTGTATGAGGAAGCAGCTTTATCTGTGAGATTGTAGTCAAAAACATGTTAGTATCTCTTCACACCTGGACTAACTTCTTTTTTAAAAAGTTTTTTTAAATGTGATTTGTTTTTGAGATTAAAAATAAAACCTCAAAATCTCAGTGGTGCCAAGTTTTGTTAATAGTTCACTCTGTCATGGAGTTGTTCCCTTAGGTTTGTCTGCTCTGGTACTCATCTGTACAAAGAAGGGGTTGGATTAGATGACCTTTGAGATCTTTTCAAGCTCTAGGTCTGTGATCCTATGAATAGGAGTGGAGGAAAAGTGGAAACCCTTAAATAATACGCAGTTGTTAATTCCAATGATTGACCAATGAAAAGAGAGGAGAATTTCACAGAATAACCATCCAACCAATGCCTATAAACTTACCTTCATAGAGAACAATAGAAGTCAGATAGTTTCAAGGGTTTCTAAAGCATGAATGAAAAAGTGGCTGTTGGAGGAGACAGTTCAAAGTAATTCTGTGGCTCTGTGTTTTCCTCTAATTCTTTGATTCATAAAATAAATAAGACAGTTGAAAAGGAATTATGTAACTATCCCACTGAATGTAGGAGTTTTGGAAACATCACACACTCACTTTGTCTGGTAGAATTTTCCCTTCCTTAGCTTTTATATTGTATTTTAGGCATCTAAAACATCCTGAGAAGGCATCTTTAGGTTTCCCCTAATTACTAATGGGGTCCACGATATAAAATGGCTAAGACCTCCAGATTTGTAGCATTCTCTTCCTCATTTTGTAGAAGTGATAAATCTCTGACAAATGGGCAAAATCTGCAGAAGTTACTAAAGAAGGCTCCAGAAAAGCCAACTCTACAACTGCTGACACTGAGAACATTATTAGGGTTAGAAATTTGCTAGAACAAATTTTCACTTCGAATACCCAGGTACTTGAACGGGTATATGCAACTGATAAATCTTTTTTGTGGTTGTCAAAACAAGCGCAGCTAACTTTGTACATTGCCTGTTATAACTAAGAGCACTTTGACAGTCTGAAGTCTGGTGTATCAATAGGGAGAGCAAACAGCCTATTCATTTTACCCCCATAATTCCCAAAGAGTTTTGACATCTCTGAAATCTATATCTCTTCCAAACACTGAGAGACAGAGTTGATTAAAGGTTGTTCCTGACACCCATCCAGCGGGGTTGGCCATCTCATTGGGACCGCCTCCCCGACTGGCGCTTCCCTCCCTGGGCCCTGCTTGATAGGAGCCTGGCATATCCGATCACATGGAGCCTATTCTCATTTCAGATTGTGTACTAGTCCCTGTGCCTCAAGGGCATCCAAAAAGCTAGAGTTCTCTCCAGCTCAGTCCAGCTTCTTGGCGACTGTCATTGTCTGTAGACTGCCTGTCAGTTCACTCTTTGGTTGATGTGGTTGACCTGATGTCAATAGTCACTCACAATTAAGTGGAACCGGAGATCCTGCCAGTACAGGGCTGGTTTCGAAAGACAAAGTAGACTACAGTGACCTGATATTTTCCTTTCCTGGTGAGGGAAGTCTACCATGTGTTTGTCAACAGAGCTCCCTGGACTCCCATCAACCAGCAAGACAGTTTAGAAACCTACCTCTGCCTTTGCTATTTCAACTCACTGCCTGCCCCTTTTGTTTCATTTCTTCTGATGTTTGCTGGGTGTCTTGCTTAATGTGTCCATGTAGGAAACACCAACTGGCCTTTTCTCTGCTTCTTACTCATGATATGATATTCCACCTCCCATCTCTGTACTTTTGCACTGACTGGTCCCCATGCCTGGAATGCACTCCTTCCTCATTGCTGCCTCACAGAATCCCTCTCTTCTCTCAAGATAGAGCCTAAGCTCTTCCTTCCACATCAAGGGTTCTTAGCTTAGGGGCTGTGACCTTTTCTTTGTTTTTACATTTTGATAACTATTTCAACATAATTGGTTTCTTTTAAAATCCTATATATTTTGTTTTATGCATTTAAAAAATATAATTCTGAGATGGGGTTCATTGGCTTTCCCAGACTACCAGAGGGGTCCAAGACACAAAATTGATTAAGAACCCATTATACATGAAAGCTTTCCTGATCCTCTCCTCAACTAATAGTACCTTCCCCCTCAATGTACCTTATATTTCACCTTTTATGCACTCTCTTTAGATATTTGTTCTATTTATATTTACATATGTCCTTTTTGGCTCTCCTATTAGAATGTAAGCTCTCTGAAAGTAGGGATTATGGATTCATTGTATTTGTATCTCCTAGTGCAGTGCCTGGTAAATGAATCCTTAATTAATACTTGCTGATTCTTGGATTGAAGCAGACTCCCTGAGACCTGATATAGCTGTGAGGCCTGGGGGTAGAGTGAGTGGAGCTTCTGCAGAAAGTGGTTCTTTCCTAGAAACCGAAATTACCTTGTATGTTGTAATGGAAAGAACCCTGGATTTTGTCTTTGGTTTTCTCATCTGTGAAATAAGGGGGTTGGATTAGATGATTTCAGAGCAGGAGTATGGTAGAGCCACCTTCTTCAAAGAGAGATTGTTAAATTCTTCAGTGTGAACATTCACCACTGGGAAATTGCCACAGAGGCTTGGTGTGTTGTTTTGTTGATTGTTTAGACTTAAGCAAGTGATTGAGATGTTAATAATGCAAATTAAATTGAAAAGTATATCATGCACATATTGGAGATCAAGATTGTTAAAAATTTACCAGCAGGCCTCTGTCTCAAAGGTTCCTTCCAGCTCCAAGAGTCAGAGGACCTGGGTTCAGATTTCAGATCTGTCCCTTAATACCTGTGTGACCTTAGGCAAATCATTTAAGCTTTCTGGGCCTCAGTTTTTTCATCAGTTAAATGAGGAGGTTGGCTTCAACTTCTGAGGTCCCTTCCAACTCAAAATTTGTCATCTTTTTAATAAAATGCAGCAACCATCTATTATGTACCCACCATGTTCTATGCACTGTACTGGGAGGTGGGGGTGGGGAGGCTACACACACAAAGACAAACAACCAAATAGTCCCTCTCCTCAAGGAGCTCATATCATACTCTGGCCACCTGATTCCAATGTTATTGCAACTGTTCTGTTGGCTGGATCCATGATGCCTTGCACACTTTAGGTGTCCCATAAATACTGGTTGAACCAATGTTTGATTGAGAATTCCACCCTGAGTATCATCTACTGGTCTTTGGTCTACATTCCGACAGTTTGCTATTTTCATGTAACACCTTGACAAAAAGTCTGTGGCCAGTGAGCGGTCCTCAAGGTTCTGATTGCATCTGTTTCACATCCTTGAAGACCTCTTGGAGAGGATCGAGGCAGGGCAGCCACAAATCAATGTTTGGGGTTGGTAATGTGGGCTTATTGTTGTCGTCGCACTTACCGTTTTTATTTTCATTTAATTTTTTTGTCAATTACATGTAAATGAACATTTTTAACATTCATTTAAGAAATTTTTGAGTGTCCAATTCTTCCCCTCCCTCTCCTTCCTGCTCCTCAAGAAGGTAAGCATTTGATATAGATTATACATGTACAGTCACGCAAAGCATTTCCATATTAGCCATGTTGTTTTTGCACTTATCTTAAAGTTTGTTTGTATGACAGAAGTTCTTCTTTGTTGCATGGCAGTCATTTATGACTTATTTGCTCTTTCTAGCCAACTTGAGTAGAGTGTTGTGCAATTCAGTTCATCAGCTTCAGAGAAGAAGATAATGGTGATATATTGGGTATACAGGGACTCTTTCTGGCTGCTCCCTTTTTTTTTGGGGAGCAGCAGTCCCTCTATTAAAGGATTAGAGTCTTTATCCTAAATAATATTTCATGTCTAGAAGTTAAATTTATACATCATTATCAGCCCAAATAATGTATGTGAACTTGGATCTTTTTATGGAATTCACCAACTTATGGATCGTCATGCAGCTATTAAAAAATCGATTTATTGTTGACAACTTTAAGTCCATTTATTTAGATATATTTGGGAGATATCAACATGGTTAAAGCTGCTTAAAGGGATGAAGATAAAATTAAGCTTCAAGATCTATTTCAATTTATTGACCATCTTGAGAGGGAATTTGGAGGTTCAAGAATGACAAGAAAGGTATGTTTCTGAGACAGTGTTTTTCAAAGTTAGATTGAGTTGATGTCCTGGGACAGTGATGGTACATAGAAACGTTCCATTGGATAGCAAGGATGGGGCTGCTCTTGGGAGGCTGTGTGGCCTGGAGGATAGAGCTATGAGAATGGAGTCAGGAAGACCCCACCTCAAATACTTACAAAATGCATTACCTTGTGTGAGTCACTGCCTCTCTGAGCTTCAGTTTTCTCACCTGTCAAATGGGGATCATTGTAGTGCCCACTACGACCAGAGGGTGGTTGTGAGGATCAAATGGGATGGTCAATATAAAGAGCTATCTATAGACAAGCGATTATTTTTGTTGTTCTGGTTGTTATAGAGTGTTCTTCCATCATACATTGGCTAAGGAAGGGCTACTTTGCAAGTTGTAATGGAAAAGTCACTGGACCTGGAATTAGAGGATCTGGATTTGAATGCTGTCTACTCCTTATTCCTTGTATGACGTTTGGAAAGTTGCAAACTTCTTTGTGCCTCAGTATCTTCATCTGTAAAATGATGGAGTCATGGGTGATCCCTTTTAATTCCTTCCATCTCACTCCAAGAGTCTGTTATGCATAGTAGTGCAATGGAGGGAGACTAAATGGACAGAGCCAACTACAAAAAGCTGGGAAGGGTCAGCTTTGAAAGCCTCCTGAGCAGGCAGCGAAACACTTAAGTTGTCTATTTTACCCACAATCTCCGCGACTAGGCAGTAGTGCCATACACACAGGATGTTCCTCACCCAACGTAACAGCTGCCTATATGAAAACCAGTCTGCCTGCTGTTCAGAGAAGTCCAGAGGAGACTTCCCTTCATAACACAGCTTTAAAACTAGAATTGGGGAAAGACATGCAATGGTTATGAAATCATCCTAAAAGCATTCCCCCCACCCCCATTTCCTCCTGCTCCCACTATACCTTCCCTTTCTCCTCCAATGGATTCTTTGTGGGCATTAGAGATTTGTGGTATATTGTTCGCATACTTTTGAAGAAATGCACACCCTCGTTTTCTTGACATTGTAAGCACCTCTTTGCTTCCATAAGATACCATTTATGTGAGTTGGTGTTGAGTTTTGTGATACCAACTACTGGAGACATATATATGTATGCATCTCTATATATAATCTTTGTGGCACAGGCTGCACCTTTTGCATTTAAATTTATTGTAAAACATTACTCGCATCTGTAATTATATTGCTTTAAAATAAAGCCTTCACCCACTCTTAACATCTTTGATGTCCCTTTCCCGCTGACTCCATTTTTTCTTGCTCCCACTTTACGTTAATATGAAGAGACAGTTGAGTAAATGCACAATGAACTTCAAAACCTAGTAATTGTTTTTCAGAAAGAATGAAACTTGCGAATTAGATATGGATTGTAAAAGAACACCAGGGCTGATTAGTGTTCGTTAGGGGTGCCTGCTGGACCGTTCTGACACCTGCCTGCCAACTCTCTGCAGATATGCCACCATTGATGCCTCTGTTCTGCCCATCACATGACAGCCAGTGAGAAGTGCTGGGCGGGAGTTTAAAAGGCTTTGCCGTGAGTTGCCTTGTCAGGCTCCACAATTCATGGAACTCTTGACATAAAAGGCAGTGTGAAACAAAGATGAGCCGCATCCATTTACATGCAAACTCTAGTTATCTGTAATAAAATAAAATAACCCAAAGTCAAAAAAAAAAAGAGAGAGAGAGAGAGAAGACGAAGAAGAAGAATGGATGAGTATTGAAGGAGTCCACTCAAGCTTTCTTTTAGGTTGTGGAGATAATGAGTTTGGGGGGACTTGAAGAGAGGGAAAAAAATTCACCAGCCAAGTTTACAAGCTGCTGAAAAATTGCTTTTTAGGAAAAAAAACCCACCACACCACCCTTTTCATACTAACCATCTGCTTGCATCTTGTTTACTGCCCAGACTGCCAGTTTGTGCTTATTAATCATGCTTACACAAGTATCTTAATTACTCCCTGTGTAGCTGCTCTGTCTTGAACTCAGAAGTTGACCTTTCTCTTTTTATTCCTTTAAATCATTAATCATACACAATCAAAGCCAACAGGGCAGAGTCATGGAGAAGCCTATCCAGATTCTCCAACCTCACGCCAGTTCCAGGCAGACACAGAGCTGCAGAGAATGACTGTATTGCTAGCAGTCAGGCATAGCCTAATTAATGACCCCTCAGTGTCGACACACACACACACACACACACACACACACACACACACACACACGCACACACATTCGTTCTTGTCATCCTTCGCCCCTCTCCCTTTCTTGGTAACTCTTATTTTTCCTCTTTTTGAGGGATTGAAGGATGGCTGCTTTATTTCTGTGAAAACCCTTATGACCTCCACCAGGTTTGACAATCGTAAGCTACTACTTATCATTAGAAGCATTCAGGCAAAGGCTGGAGGGACCTTTTGACAGATTCCTCCAATGACTATAATGATGGACTGACTACCTGGACCCTGAGGTTCTTTCTTCGCTTTTCTGAAAATTTGAAAGATCCAATAAGGAAACATTCTGGTCTCTAATGAGGAAATGCTCTAGTTTGATGATCCCCTTATCCCTATTCAATGGGGAGGCAAGTGGCCAAGGAAGCTTGGGTACTTGAGAATGGGTCTTTATTTCACTCTGTGTATGTATAGACAGTCACAGCTATGACAAGCCTATCCTCCTAGGCACAAGGAGACTGGCTTTCTTTTGAAGGTAATAGTGTCTGTTGAGGTTTCGAGGCTCTTATTACTTTTCCACTAAACTCTGTAAAAAGTTGTTTAAGCAAAAGAAGCTGGAAAAATTCTGCTTCTGAAAAAAAATCAAATTCTCAAAAACTAAAGGGAAGGAAAAAAGAGAAAGAATTGTGATTTACTTTTTCAGAAACGGATTTCTCATTCTTAATGTCCTAGACAAATCACAGGACACAAAAGTAATTTTAGTGAATGCTGCTCCTCACCCTTCCCCCTCTAGTCTCCTACATTTGATGAAAATCTTTGTGATAAAATACAGAAGGGAAGTGAAACTGTGAGCCTGCTCATTTTGACAACTGGAATCCTCTGGCCTGTAAAAGGAATATCTGCAGATTCTTTTGTAAAATAACTTGTGTTTTCTCCATCCTACCATTAATTTTACACTTTTTGGGGAGGAGGGGGAGGTTTAAAATGTCATAAAGTTGCATGTATTTTTTAATCATCCTAGCAAAGACACAACGGTCAGATGATTTTGACAAGTGCTCTAAAGAAGTTGTAGAATTTATAATTTCAGTTCATTGAAAGTTGGTTGGTGGTGTTGATATGGTAATGCTAAGAATTTTGTTACCTATGATCCCTCAGTGCCTTTGGGAGAAACACACAGGCATACACACAGGCACACACACACACACACACACACACATACACACACTTTTAACTTATACCTTTATGAGACGATGTAAAAAGGTTGTGGAGGGGGATACCTAAGGAGCGAAAAAAATGCCTCCCAAAGTAAAAGCAAGAATCTGTTCTAGTGAAAAATCACCTAATTAATTCAGATAAAAACTTTGCCATTCCCTGTGCAACAGGAATATACGGTTAGTGGGTTTTATTATTTACATTAAAAATTACTTGTTCATGAAGTAAAGTCATAAATCAGTTTACCCTGAATGGAGTGAATTAACAAAATATTTCACCCAGCAGAGCATGCATATATTCGACTGGCCGTTTTTTGGAGCTTCTCCCTGATTGATGAAGTGAAAATTCTATCTTGTCTCCGGCGAGGCTTTGCCTCACTTTCCGACATAGTTTTGGTCTTTGGGTATGCGTGTACTTTTGGCAGCTGGTGGTATCGGCCAGCCTGAATGGCCACTGCAGATGACAGAAAGACATAACTCATTTCCATTTGGCAAAGTAATCATTAACTTGAACTCCTCAGTGTAAGATGTTTTCAGAACTAGACTTGGGCGGTTTGCATAATCCTGGTGTGCTGCAGAAACCCTTTGCAAAGGGTCCTTCTTGTTCTTGGAAGCTCCTGAGCCCTCTGATTTCAGTGTTGAGAGCCCAGTTTGGCAGGGACCCTATTTACTCTTCAGGGCCTCTGGAGGCTGGGAACCTGACCCCTGAAATAACTCCAGGCTATTTTTAGGGGAAGGCCAAAGCAGCATTTTTTTGGTTTTTGTTTTTGGTGGGGCTGGGAGTGGAGGGGGAAGGGATTCTGGGGGCTGTTTTGGGTTGAGGATGTTTAGGGTGGGGACTCGAAGTTTGACTCTGCCTTTATTGATGGGACCTGCTTCTGACCAAATGTCAGAACTGAAAAGGGAGAATAAACATTTATATAGTGCCTGCTGTGTGTCAGGTATTGTGTTAAGTGCTTTTAACAAATTATTATCCCATTTGATCCTCACAACTACCCTTTGAGGTAGGTGCTATCATTATCCCCAGTTTACAGGAAACTCAGGCAAACAGGTTAAGTGATTGTCCCAGGGTTACACAGCTAGTAAGAGTCTGAGGCCAGGTTTGAACTCAGTTTTCCTTGACTTTAGATCTAATGCTTTGGAGGACCACTGAGCTCATCTGTCTTATGGTGTAGATACTGAGGCCCACAGAGATGAAGTGAGTTATCTGAGGTCATGCAGCAAGTCAGTATAAGAGCTGAAGCTATAATTCTAGCTTCCTGACTGGAAGGCTGGGGTTTCATTTCCATCTACCAGTCATTGCCAGTCTGGTAGGAAGGATGGATTGTGGGTCCTTTTTCTCAAAGTTAGTCATGGCCAATGTACTTGATCGGCCATGGAACTTGGCTGGTTTCTGTCCAGAAATGTGCTGTCTGTGGGGCATTTATGGAGGTGGTTGGTACAGAAAGAGCAATGCTTAGACTGTTAATGGGAAGTGGATAAAGAATAATATGAAAGCTGGAACTCCTAGGAGAATCAGTGGCTCTGGAGCTAGAAGGGTCCTTAGAGATCATTTAATCCAACCGTTCATTCCATGGATGAAGAAACTGAGGCACAGAGTGACAGATCTATCACAGTACAGTGCACAAAGGAGATGCTTTATATAAGTTTATTGAGCTGAGCTGAATTGAATTGCCCAAGGTCGCACAGGAATTGTCAAAGCTCAGATTCCAACCCCGATTCTTGGACTCCAGATTCACACCTCCTTTCAAGGTTGACTTGTTTTGACAGTTGCCAAACTCCAGACTTAAGGGGTTGGGATTAATCAGTCAACAAGCATTACAAGTGAATGAGTAGGGGCTGGTAGCTGGAGGAGGCAAACCCTTATCAAGTGCCTCCTCTGTGCTAGGCACTGTGCCAAGTACTGGAGATACAAATACAAAAAAAGAAAGAGTCCCATAAGGAGGTTATAATGGAATTAGCGAAGACAACATACAAAAGGAAGCTGAAGAGAGTCAGGGAGGAAGGCACGTCCCTATAACACGCCTAAGAAGCAAGTAGGGTAGATGCTCCATTATTCCAAACACACAAGTTTCATCCCCATTCATACCATTCTCAGTGCTCTTATGCTGTTTCACCATCTCTCATCTGGACTATTGTACCAGCCTCTATATAGGACCTCTGTGAGGAAAATAGCGGAGGGAAACCTCATTCTCCACTTGCTCCTTGTTCATCAAGTGACTGTTTCCACTGATGAACCTTCTTTGGAACTTGAACATGTGAAATGAACTCAGGGGCTGGGATGTGGTGGGGATTTCCCCATATCTCCAGGATTCAGCATGAACTACTAGTCCACAATGCCTTCTCTGACCAACCTAGCCAGGATTATTCTAGAATCCTCATCTATAGGATCTGGATAGTCACAAAGGGGATGAGCTCAGATGGCTATCAGGAAAGATCAGGATATCATTCTCAGTATTCTGAATTCTGATGGTCCCTACTATCTAATCATTGAACCCAGAATCCCAAGAGACCCAAATTTGAATCCTGCCTCTGACACACATTAATTGAGTCTGTTTGGGGAAGGTTTTAAAGCAAGAAAAGAAGGAGTTTTATGAGGAACAGTTTCTCTGAGTCTATTTTCTTCAGTAGTTAAAAATAATTGGGTCTATAATTGAGAGCAGATGCTGGAGTCAGGAGGACTAATCTTAGTTCACATCCAACTTCAGATACTAGCTAGATGAGTGACCTTGGACAAGTCACTTAACCCTGTTTACCTCAGTTTCCTCATCTGTAAAATGGCCTGGAGAAGGAAATGGCGAACCACTTCTGTATCTCTGCCAAGAAAACTCCAAATGGGGTCATGAAGAGTCAGACACTACTGAAAAATGACTGAACATAATTTAACTGGTGAATGAAGTTCTGGGTGAGGGAACTTCCTCTGCCGATGCACATCTGGAGCTGTTCTTTGACTTCTCGTGTTTTGGAGAGTTGCCAGATTGCATCAAGAAATTTAGTGACTTGTCCAGGATCATGTAGCATCATGTCAGAGGCAACACTTGAATTGCAGTCTTCCTGACTTGAAGTCATCTCTCTATCTACCATACTCAGCCATCCCTCTTTTTTAATCTATTAAAATAAGGACAATATTGCTTGAGGTATCTCCTGAGTAGTGGATGGAGAGCTACTGTTGTAGCCAGGATGGTCTGGGTTAAAATCCCACCAGTCACACATTCTGTGTGACCCTGGGTGACTTCACCTCTCAGTGCCTCAGGCCACTCTCTAAGATGAGGAACTTCAGAGCAGGCACCAATCTGCATGCATAGTAGAGGGTGTTTCCTTCACCCTTCACCAATTGAATTACAGATCCAGACCACCCAGTCCCTAAGTAAATAGATTCAGAGAAACCCTCCTCTACTAAGCTCTGTCTTCCCCTATGATTTAAAAAAATAGAGCTGTTCTGGTACCCACCTATGCATATTATCTACAGAGAAAGGCCTTGGGTACAGTGCAAAGCACAGTGGATTTGAAGTTAAACTTGCATGGATTCCCTTCCCAGCTCTGCCATTTACTAACTAGGTGATCTTGGCCAAGGCATGGACCTTCATGAGTCTTAGTTTCCTTTTCTGTAAAATAAAGGGGTTGGACCAGATCAGGGATTCTCAAGCCTTTTTTGTGTCATAGACCGTTTTGGCAGTCTGGTAAGACTTATGACCTCTTCTGAGGATCATGTTTTTAAACACATAAAATAAAATGCATAGGATTACAAAGGAAGCCAGTTATGTTGAAATACGATCAAAATATTAAAAAAAGAAAAAGAAAAGTCACAGGTCCCTGGGCAAGATGATTTCCTAAGCCCATTTCTGCTCTTAGAACTATGATTCTGTGGCTACAAGAGTCAGAGAAGAACAGGAGATGGGTGAGTTGTGGTCAGGGAGGGCTTCACCAAAGAGATGGAATTTGAGCCATGCTTTGGAAGAGAGCCAGGTTTGGATTAATGAAGAGGGAGAGTGCAAAAATTGAGGACCAAATTAAGTAACAGACCTGATGGGGATGAATAAATGTCAACCCATCTTTGGGAGGGGAAGCATCTTGGTTCCTAGTAAAACATTTAGGTCTGAGCATCTCCATTCTCTGCCAGAGGCACTAGAAGATGGGGGATAAGTTTGGTTGTTATTGTGGCTAGTGATTCCAGAAGTTAGCTGGATTTATAAAATGTGAGCTGGGGAAGTGGGATGCAGAGAGAAAAATCTAGTCTTTAAGGCAAAAACGTTGGTGTGAACCAACTGAGTGTGAGTTAAGTTGGGGCTAATTATTGGTCACTCTTTATTCAGCTTTTTATTGCTCCAGTATGGGGGCTGTTTTATGTTCTCATCTTAAATATTCTACTTGGGTTGCTGTATGACAAAAAGACATGGGCTACAGCTGTCTCTGAAGAACTGCACATAGCAGAAGGCAATGGACAGACCCAGGCTGAGTGTAAACATGCTGACAGGTATAGCCAGCGATGACCTCTGAAGATGATCAGGAATCAGAGACTCCATCAATAAACTGTAGGATAAGAAGAAAAGATGGGCTGCTTATGTAGTAGTGGGTAGAGGTGGCCAGTAGAAAGCCAGATTGATCCACTACCATGCTTGCAACATCAGAAGAAAGGGAGAAAGGTCTCCAGTATATGGGTGAGCCTACTATAGTGATTTTTGGGGACAACATGGACAAAAATTGCTTAGGATGAAAGGCATAGATGGGTTGGACTTTGCATTGCTGGAGAATGAAATTACAGATTTATGCATATGTTTCCTTTTAAATGATACCTTCAATTTTTACTGGGTGCAATGGTGGAGGGTAGGAGAAAGGAGCTTCCTAATACCCTTTTTCATTTAACTGTTGCTTTTCACCAGAACTGATATATTGCTTAAAATAACAAGTTCTTCATCCTTCCCTTTCTTCTCTCTTCCCCCCAACACCTTCAGACCAAAGATCAGGAAGAATGGCAAGGTTCTAATAATGAAGAATGTCTAAAATCCCAAAGCAGTCATTTGGTTATTAAGTCTCACTGCTTCCTATCCCTCTGGATCCTACCATTAGCCTTGTCATATGTTTGTAAAATGGTTCTAAGTGGACATATGCTGCTTATTGGTTATGTCACTGTGGCCCTGCTCTGAGCTTTCTTAAATGACCAATAAGTCCTTAAGGGAATTTTTCCAGTGCTCTCCTCTTCACCCCTTTTGAAAAAGCCCCTAAAGCCTTCTTCTGTCTATCAGCTACCTTCTTCACATTTGTAGGGTTGCAACATAGATGCTAGTCCTCTTTTCTGATGCTATAAATTTGATTGATTTTCACATGGTTGTGAGTCAGGAAGAGAGAGACCCGTCATTTCCCAAAGGATAAGAGCCGCTCTTCATGGGGCTGTTTTGTCAGGATGAGACACAAGGCCAGGGTGGAGGGTTTGGTTCCTGATGTGACTTTTCCTCTTCCCTGGCCTAAGGATGAATCATCGCTTTGAGGTTTCAGGGAAGCAAGTGTCCAGCTTCCCCCCACCCCAATCCCCCAATGAGTTTAGAAAAGAGGGCTAGATTTCCTTCACCTTCTAATTGTTCAGTAAAGGAATATTCTTTGGGAGGATTGTCTCAGACATTGCTCTGCCCTTGCCATCCCTTCAGCAAATCTACAATTGATGGCGATGCTTGGCTGGGTGTCACTTTTTGTCCCTTCCCAGACTCCCCCAGCCAGCCAGGGTTTGAAAAGAGTCCAAATGCCTTGATATCTTTTTAAACTTGGCTTTCACCTTCAAAGACTAATAATTTATTATTCCATGTTATGCCTCAGTTCTTTCCGATGACGATATATCATTTTTTAATGTTGGTAACTTGATTTTTTGTAATATTGAGACACATATAAATAGGAGAAAAAGAAAATGATAGCTAAGTACTTTTATGGATAGCAATCGGAATACTGCTCTTGATTCAATTCATCCAACATTTATCTGCATAAATTACGGTAGTTAAAGAAAGAAGAGCGGACTCAAAGTACACTTAAGGCCCTTTTTTATAGCAACATAAAACAGTGCAAAAATTACATTCATTACTTTTTAAAATATAGCAACTCTTTATTATCGTTTTCATTCATTGAAAGTAAAATGTCTCACTTGTTAGCTAATGAAACATTGTTGGGTTTTAAGGAGATCCTGTCTAATAGTGGGAGGGAGACTGGAGGACTTGCCCATTATATTTTCTTTCAGTCCCTTGGCCCCCTGTTCTCAGTACATTACAGGGTGTAAATGACCTTTAGGAAGGAACAAAGAATCGGCTTTATTAGCAAAAAGGAATAACTTGCCATCTATGTTTATTATTTTGTGAGATCTAAAGAGACTTTGAAATGCACAGGTTCCTCCTTTGAGGGAAGCTGAGGGGAGGCGGAGGCCACACAATGGGAAGAAAGCTTTAAGGCCTTCTTTTGTGAGCCTCCAGCCTCCCAGCCCT
The DNA here is from genome assembly GCF_011100635.1 of Trichosurus vulpecula. Taxonomy (NCBI): domain Eukaryota; kingdom Metazoa; phylum Chordata; class Mammalia; order Diprotodontia; family Phalangeridae; genus Trichosurus; species Trichosurus vulpecula. The sequence goes on from NC_050580.1 coordinate 57,974,928, forward strand.
TTTACACATCTTTCTTTTTTCATTAAAAACAAAATTAAAAAGTAAATAAATAGAAAAGAGTTCATGACCTCTCCCTTTGCACTGGCTCTGTAAGTAACCCTCCTGGTTACCAAAGAGAATTCAAAAGATAAGAAACCAGGCCATATATGCCTCAGTGTTCCTTGGGGTGTTGGGGAAAGTTCCCTATTTAAATCATCTAAGCTAGATTTTGAGCTGGAAGGGGCCTTGGGAGTCTGTGGACCAGCCCCCTCATTTTATAGATGAGGAATCTTAAGGTCACACAGGGAGTGACAGAGGGATGGATACCTCCCTCTCAGTCTGTTGATGCTATGGAGTTGTCTCTTCTGGCCTTGTGAGCCTTCCACCATTTTGTTCCTAGGGTGAGGTGCTGCCTTTTCCTCTTTTTCCTTCACCTCAAGTAATTCTCTGTTACCTTGTTTGGTTACATGTTACTCTGAATCTGGTCCTCAGATGGGAGGATCCTCTCTCCTGCTCTCTCCTTCCCCAACAATAGGCTCTCATGCTGATGTATGGTGAAAGAGTTTCAGATCAAAGTTCTTTGGCTTTTGCTCCATTTCCATTCGCTGGGGTCTCCCTTATACTTCAGGCTTCTCTGAACTTTTCTGATGACTTCTGGGAGGCAGAGAGAACAACCATTTAACCATCTTTTTAGGGAATTTTCTTTCATTGTCCCTTCAGAGAGCTTGGTTCAAGTTTCTTCCTTTCCTCCTTTTTTAAAAATAATTTAAAAAAAATTTAAACTTAAATACAAAGAAAAAAGAAACTTAAATATTAAAACTAAAATAATACAAAATAAGAAAAGAAAAAAAAGCACTGCCATATGCACAGCAGAACTTGAGAGAGGATTCAAAATATACAATAATAAATTTCGATTTCAAGAAAGCCTGCATAATAAATACCCATTGTGTGAAGACCTGTCCATATTTTCCTTGCTTCCTTGTAAGTTTTCTTTTGTTATTTGCTGTGCACTTTTTACTTTGTTCTTTTCCCCCCTTCTTCCCCACCACCAGAAGGCAAAATTAAGCACAAAGCATATGTATATGTGTGTATGTATGTATATATGTACATATACATCCATATATAGATATAAACACATGAAGATATATATATACATATATAATATATAAATATACATGCACTTATATGCTTACACATACATATACCTAGATAGTGATAATCATAGTTTTATATAGACATCTACATTCATATGCATCTATATAAGACCATACTAAACTTGTTTATTTCTGTTTCTCTGAGGGTGGATAACCTCTTTCTCCATCAAATCTTTTCATATTTTTTCAAATCCACCAACTCCTACACCTCAGAAATATTCTCACCTTATACTGTCCAGTTGTTTTAAATAGTCCAAAACAACATTGATAAATATAGCTAACACATAGTATAGTTTCCCTATTTTTTCTCTTTTGATTAAATCTATTTCAATCTTAACTTTGTCTGAGTTCATGATTACCTGCTCCTTTCCCCCTAACAAATTCTACTCCTGATATTTGTTTTGTGTTTGTGCCTATCTCTTATTTTCTATTCCTCCTGACTCTTTGACTTTACTTTTACCCACTACCTTTCCTTCCTATTACTTAACCTACCCCCACCTCAGAGATCCCTCCTTTATCCTCCCATTCCCATTAAACACCTTTCTTTACCCCCCAACCTATTCCCTCACCCTCTTCTCTAAAGATCCCTCCCTTATCTGCTCCCCCATCCCCTGAATATTTCTTTTTAAATTTAGAAGACTTTATACTCTTCTAGATGGATATGTATTGTTCCCTCTTGAACCCATTCCCCATTAAAGTAGGTTTCCAGAAGTACCAGCCCCCCTCCCTATCTAATTCCTCTGTGTTGGTTCTTCCTCTAGCACCTCATTTGTATAAGATAATTACTCTTTTTAGCTGTTCCTAAATGGTTTTACTTTTTAAAATTATATCATACTTAGGTCTACCCCATTCTTTCTTATGAACTACCCAGTTACCAATAACAATCTTAGACATATGTTTTACATTGTACATACATAAGAGGTAAACAGCCTGTCCTTATTGAATCCCTTGTAATTTGTCTTTGGTATGTACCTTATATTTATCTTGGCTCTTGTATGTCAAAATCTTCTATTTAGTTCAGGTTGTTTTTTTTAACAAAATCCCCAAACTCTGGCAATTCATTAAATATCCACTTTTTTGCATTCAAGATTATGCTTAGCTTTGCTGGGTATGACATTTTTTCAGCCAGAACCTCAGTTCTTTTGCTCTTTGATATGTTATATTTTTCCAAGACCTGTGGTCTTTTAGTATTGCTGCTGCAAGGTCTTGTGTGATTCTGTGGTTCTACCATATTTACATTGTTCTTTTCTTGTTGCTCATAATATTTTATCCTTGAGCTGGGGGTTTCAACATTTGACTATGATATTCTTTGGGTTTTCTTTGTGGGATCTCTTTCAGGTGGTGATTGGTAGATTTTTTTTTCCATTTTTACTTTCCCCTTTTGTTCGAATGCTTCAGGACAATTTTCTTGAATTATTTCTAGTATTATTGTATCAAAATTCTTTTTTTGATCACAGCTCTGAGGTAGTCTGATTATTCTTATGTTTTCTCTTCTTGATCTCTTTTCCAAAGCAGTTATTTTTCTTATGAGATGTTTCACATTCTCTTCTATTTCTCCATTCTTTGTATTTTGTTTTAGTATTTCTTGACCTCTTATAACTTCACTGGCTTCCCCTTGTCCAATTCTGATTTTTAAGGAGTCACTTTATTCCTTAAGAATCTGGATCTCCTTTCTAATTGGTTGGCTTTCTTTTTGTAATGTTCTTGTCCCTCTTGGATTATTCTTATTTTTTTTTTGGTTTTTCCTGGAACTGCACCCATGACAGATCCATATACTACTTGTGGGATGCAGCATCCTTTATGTCTCTCCAAATATGTGCATGCATCAGTTGTTGAGGTCACATTATGCTTTCAGATCAAACATAATATCAGAAAAACATTAACTTTTCCATTTGACTCTTTCTTGTTTGTAGTATAAATTGAGACGGATGCACTCAAAATTAGGTCCTAAATTTATATGCTTTATTATTATTAAAAATGGCAGTAATAGTGCTTTGACATGACCCATTAAGGTTTTGTTGATTTCTCTGTTTTACAGATGAAAAAGTTGAGGCTCAGAGGGGTTAAGGACTTGTCTATGGCTAGTAAAGGCAGGATTTCAAATTATGAAATAATAATGATGATGAAATTATTAAAAATAATAGCTTTTAAGATTTGCAAAGCACTTTACAAATACTATTTCAGATCATTGCAACTCCAACTTCAGGATTCTCTCCACTACTCGAGGATGCGACCCTTCCTTCCTCACAATAAAACAGGGGATGGTCATCTTTTTTTGTGTCATGGACTTCTGTGGCAGCCTGATGACTTGGTCACTCACCCAGTTTCACCGAGCCACAAGGATTGAATTCAGTTCTTCCTGGATTTGAGGTTGGCTTCTTTCCATTATGCCATGCTGTCTCTGACCTATATAGGATCCTGGTATAATTATATCAATTCTCCATAGGTACTTAATAAATAATAATAATATTAATAAGTTAAATAGCAAATAATTTAATAATAAATTAATAATATTAGTAAATAATGATAAATAATAAAAACTTATTAAGTGCCTAAGGAGAAAGGGCATTATGCCAGCATCATTATACAGATAGACTTAGGAGTTTCTAATATGGTAGAAGTGTTGATGTGGACCAACCTGATCTCTAAGTTCTTTTATAGTTTCAAAAGTCTGGATTTTGTTTCTTACACATTAAGAATTGCAAACACATATGGCTAGAATATGGAGGTCAAAACACGGTGAATCTTTGTTTTGCCTTAGAGCTTCAGCCCTTATTAGTATGGTGATAGAATGGGCTGGGAGTATAAGAGTCCACTGCAGCAGCCAAGTGGTGCAGTGGATAGAATGCTGGGCCTCGAGTTAGGAAGACTCTTCTTCCCAAGTTCAAATCTGGCTACAGATACTTCCTAGCTGTGTGACCCTGGGCAAGTCACTTAACCCTGTTTGCCTCAGTTTCCTCATCTGTAAAACAATCCTTAGGAGGAAACGGCAAACCTCTCTGGTCTCTTTACAACCCCAAATGGGGTCATGAAGAGTTGGACACGACCGAAAGAACCGAATAACAACAAAGGGCTAAGCGAGATTAGTTTGTGGACAGGTCCGTATATTTTATTCTTTTTTGTACCCCACTCTCCTTTCTATTCCTCCCTCCTCCTTTGGTCTTCTCCCTCCTCTTTCCTAATTTACCCTCCTCACTTCCTCCCCTCCCCCATCTCTGAAAGGCTTCCCCAGTTTCTGTTCTGTTTGTCGCTTTTCTCTATGGGGAGGCAGCGCAGAGTAGTGAGCTGGAGGACTTAGGCTCCATTCTTAGATCTCACGTGACCTTGAGCAAGTCTCCCAACCTTTCTTGGCCTCAGTTTCCCCATCTGTCCAAGGAGACATCTGGCCTAGGTAACACTGAAATCTTCTCCCTTTGTGGACCTCTTCTCTAGCCCCGGTTCCCGCTTGAACCATCTTTCCTGCACTGTTTCAAAGGCTCATGGAGGGGGGGAGGTGGATCCTCATCTTAGAACACGGAATCTTAGTCATCGTCGAGTTCAAATCCCCTCTTTCCTCATATGAGGAAACTCATCCCCAAGAAGTAGAATGACCTCCTTGATCTCTCCCAGGCAGCAGCACCATTGAATTCCCTGCCTAAGGATCCAGGGCTGGTAATCTCTTCCCACTCTCAATTATTTCAGGGCTGGATGGTCATAGGATCCTGGACCTAGAACTATAATGATGATGATGATGATGAAATTGTCAATAATAGCTGCTAGCATCTAAGGCATGCAAAGCATTTTACGAATATTATTTCATTGTGTCCTCACAACAACCCTGGGAGGTAGGTGCTAGTATCATTCCCATTTTCCATATGAGGACACTGAGGCAGGCAAGGCTTAAATGATTTGCCCATAGTCGCACAGGTAGTAAGTATCTGAGGTTAGACTTGAACTCAGCTCTTCCTGAGTCTCCACCCAATGCTCTTATCCAGTCCTCTGAGATCATTTAGGCTAGTTTCTTCTTTTTCTTTTTAGACTTTTTATAGATGAGGAAACAGAGGCCTGTGAGTGTTAAGTGACTTACCAAATGTCACATAGATATCAGAGGCAGGATTTGAATCCAGCCCCCTCTTCCAGAGCCAGCACTCTCCACTGTACTATGTCACCTCTCATGGCAGTACCCCAGTGGCGGTACCATGACCCCCAACCTTCCTAGTACCTTTCTAGCTGCTTGTCTGTGACAAAGAGCATTAATAACTCACCTGAGTAATGGCTGAATGCTATGTAGCTGATCTGCTTTGCTCCTTCTCAGGGCAGGGATTGGAAAACGTTGCCTGCTGGGGTTTTTTTTTCTCCTCCCTCCCAACTAGGAGTGTAAGTTTTTAAAGAAGATATTTTGCCAAGCCATTTATTTCATTTGATTAAGCCATTAGAAAAGATTAGAGGTGTCTTTAGTTCTGGAGATAAGTTTAACAGGGAAAGGATTTCAGAAACATCTGGGCATCATGCAGAACACCTTTCTGGTCTCTTATCTTTAAATGCAGCTGTTTGTATTTTTTTTTAATATATAACAGATAAGAGTGATAAGGTGAAATAGCATGTTTGAAAGCTCCAATTTCTGATATCTCATGCAGGTTCCTCTTAGTGGTTTCCTTCAGGTATATAAATATATGGGGAACCTAGAGTTTTGCTTTTGTATTTTCTTTTTCTTTTTTTCCCCATGTAGAACATTATCTGCACCACAATGTGTCATCACCTAGCAATTGAATGTATCTGCTCTGAGCCCTGTGCCTGAAAAAGAGGCTTTCCCCTAACCAGGCACTGCTGCTTGGGAGAACTCAATTTTTCTGTATTCTTAAATGCATAGGTATAGATTCCTGTCAAGAATGGGGATACTTTTAAGACAAGAGTAGGTGGATCTCTATAGGGAGGGTTTCCTTGACACCCCACCCCCCTCTTTTCTTGATTGAGAAGCTGTGGAGCAATCAGATTAGGTGCATTCAGTAAAGGGTCCTGGAACTGAAGGCCCCTGTTCTTTTTTTAGCACAATCTGACAGTTCAGTGTTGAAGCAATGGAGGTTTGTGTTAGGTGTACACAAGCAAGTCAAAAATCTGATTAGATGATGTTGAGAGTGGATAGTCTGTGTTTTAAATTTTAAAAAGTTTTAATTATCCCATTTGTTTTGACATCATAGTCATTTTCAGGAAATGCCTCTTTTCTCCAAATGGAACCCTCCCTTATAACAAAGAAAAGCAGTTTAAATTAAAATACCCATATTGTGGTGTAAGAATTGTTTTTTTTTAATCCATGTGGGGAGGGAGGAGATGAGAAGGAAAAGAGATAGATTTTTGTTAATTTAAATAAAATTAAATTTTAATAAACAAATAAAACTCCCAATAGGGTAACCATGCCTGACAACATTCTGTTCCAGTTGTCCATCACTTCTCCGCTAACAGAAGAATTATGTTTCATTATCTATTCTCTAGTACTGTTGTTGATTTTTCATTTACTCACTATCTGGCTTCCTTTCAGTAATCTTTTCATTTATATTGTGATCAGTACGTATATTGTTATCTTGGTTCTCCTTGTTTTACTCTGGCTCTGTTCAAAGAAATCTTCCCATGGTTCTCTGAATTTCTCATATTCATAATTTCTTCTTGCACAATAATATCCTATTATATTCATATTTTGTAGGGTTTTTTTTAGCTATTTCTCAGTTGAATGGAGATCCATTTTGTTTCAAATTCTTTGCTACCAAGCCAAAGACTGAGTGTGCCATTGCCCTAATCACTCAGCATTTACTAGTCTGAGTTTAGGCCTTCTTCACCTCTTGCCTAGATTACTGCAATAGGCTCCTATTGGTCTACCTGCCTTAAGTCTCTCACCATTCCAGTCCATCCTACACATTTTTGCCAAACTAATAGTCCTTAAGCATAGATCCATCTGACCATGTGCCTCTGCTACTCAATTCCTCTGTTTGCTCTTCACAGTCTGACCCCAACCCTCTTTTTCAGCCTCACTGGATATTACTTCCTCTCCTACCCTCTGTTGAGGACCTTAGTTAGCTTGAAAAGTCCAAGGTCTCCCATTGCATCCTGGGCCATCTCCAGTTGTCCTGATCTATATCTGGCCACTGGACCCAGATGGCTTTGGAGGAGAAAGTGAGGCTGGTGACTTTGTACAGCCCTCCCTCAATCAAATCAAAGTTAATCCCAAGTCATGTCATCATCTCCCTGATGTCATGGTCCTCTTCAAGAATGAAGGACAAGCAGCAGCAGCAGCAATGCTCTATGATCTAGCCTAACTGGCCTTCTCTCTGTTCCTTATACACAACACTATATCTCCTGTCATCATAGCTTTGCCATGGCCATCCCACATGCGTAGAATCCATTCTCTCCTTCCCTCCTTCCTATTGAGTCTCTCTCTTCCTTTAAGGTTCAGCTGAAACACCATCTTCTGCATGTTGCCTTTCATAATCTTCCAAACTACTACTGCCTTCCCTCCCAAACTACTTTATATATTTGTAGCTGTTAATTCATGTTCTGTTTATGCTGTATATATTTCTATGGTTACAGTTCTAAGTTGAGTCCAAGGATCAATTATCCCACTCCTCTTAAAGTAAATGAAGTGAAAAAATGCTTAGTCCTAAGGTAGTTGTTAAGTAAGAACACATATCTAGCTGTTCACTGGGTGCAAAGGAACCATGGACAACTCTCTAGGTTCAACAAGAAAGGAAATCTGTTCAGATTGTCTGAGGAACTTGGTCACATCCTCAGAAGCCTGAATAAAACTATCTAGCTGGTAGGAATTGGATATTTGAGGGCCTAGCAGTAGAGAAAAGAGAGTGTTCCACTCAAACTCTTGAGAAGGAATTGCTTAGAGAGGAAGGAAGAGAGTGCCTTGACCTTCCCCCTCCATTCCCCATCTCACCTGGAGAAGGACTTTGTGAACTTCAAATGGCTGGTAGATTTTGGTCTTCCCCTCTTCTTGCTGGTGACCCAGCAACGTTCCTGGAACAGCTGATGGTAGTGTCTACAAGTGGGAGCCGAGGATGGAATGAGATGAGGAAAACATATTCAAGGTTCCACAAAGAACCCCGTAGAAAAGTCATACCTACTTACAGGGAACATCTTTAGGACTTCTAGGAGACATGAATTAGCCCTTTGCTGCATGTGCCTTCCGCGCTTGAGCCCACTCTCCCCTAGGCTCTGTACTAGGGGGATAGTATGCCACAGACTTTTAGGAAGATTGTTTTTAGTAACTTTTCTTCTTATGCCACCTTTTTAAAAGCTAATCAAGTCTGTTTGACTAATTGATATCAAGTGATGGGCGTAAGTCTGTCAAGAAGCATATGTTAAGTGCCTAACATGTACTAGGTGCTATGCTAAGCTCTGGGGAAATTAAGAATGGCAAAGATACAGCCCCTTCCTTCAAGGTGCTTCCATGCTAATGGAGGGGGACAACAAAATGTAAATATATACATGTAAAGATATATACCAAACAGATGAAGGTAAGTTGAAAGGGTTATATTAACAGCTTGAGAGACTGGGATTCAGGGTGGGAAGTGCACTGGCGGGGGCTCATGAGTGATATAACATTAGAAAGACAACCTATATCCCATATCCTCCTTCCAAGTTTAACTCTAGTCACCCAGAGGTGACTAGCTAGTCAGTCTCTTCATTATTAGAATGTTAGCTTCTTGCAAGCAAAGACTGAATTTGTATACCCAGAACCTAGCCCAATGCACTGCACATAGTGAGTGCTTAATAAATGCTTATTTATTAATTTGTTATAGCAGCTACTGAACTCTTGGAAGGGTAGTTAGAAAAGTTATGAATCATCCTTTCTGTTTCTACTTGGTTTCAAAGGATAATCAGATGTCAGTTTAAATGAAGCTTCTTCTTAGAATGTAAGCTCCTAGCAAGTGGGGATTGTTTCAGTCTTTTTATTTGTATGCCTTGTGTCTAGCACAATACTTGGTAAATAAGTCTTCATTGATTGATTACTGGTACCAGTCAATGAAAGCAATGATAGAAACTTCTGTCAGTATTGTGAAATGTACAAGCGAAATATCCACAAGTACCTGTGAGAATCCAACTACTACTCATGGATACTATGTACTTTAATCAAGGCAGAATGTTTCACTTAAAATCAATAAATGATTAACCTAACAATACATGTATATATAGAACCTTAATTTATTAATTTGCTAACTGTTGCTCTGTTCTAACATTTTATATATATACATATATATATATATACTCTATTTTATATATAATATATACATACATACATTTGTTTGTGTGTGTGTGTGTGTGTGTGTGTGTGTGTGTGTGTATTCCCTATGTGTTTCATGGCACCTATTGAATTTAGGAAGTTTTTAAGTGATACAGTTGTTTCTATTCAATGTCCTTGGATGGCCAAGCTCTTAGCCATTTATTTTCTATGATGACATGGATCCTTGGGGTTGATTGTGGGAGATTTGAGAGGTTGTGTATTGAATAGGCACAAATATGAAAAATGTATTTTTTATGTTTCCTATTCTTTATTTTTTGGTTCAATAATCTTTTTATTTTTTTCAACATTCATTTTTATAAGATTTTGAGTTCCAGATTTTTTCTCCTTCCCTCCTTCCTCTCCCTCCTTCACAAGCCAGCAAGTAATCTGATATAGTACAATCATATTAAACACATTTCCACATTAGTGATGTTGTGATAGAAGAATCAGAACAAAAGGAAAAACCACGAGAAAGAAAAAAATTTAAAAGGTGAAAATAGTATGCTTTGATCTGCATTCAGACTTCATAGTTTTTTTCTCTGGATGTGGATAGTATTTTCCACCACAAGTCTTTTGGAATTGTCTTTGTATACAATTTGTCATTGTATTTCTGAGAATAGCCGAGTCTATCAAAGTTGATCATTACACAAATGTTATTACTTTGTACAGTGTTTTCCTGGTTCTGCTTACTTCACTTAGCATCAGTTCATGTAAGTATTTCCAGGTTCTTCTGAAATCCTCCTGATCATTTCTTATAGCACAACAGTATTCCATTATATTCATATGCCACAACTTGTTCAGTCATTCCCAATTGATGGGCATCCCCTCAATTCCCAATTCTTTGCCACCACAGAAAGAGCTACTATAAATACTTTTGTATACATGGCTCCTTTTTTATGATTTCTTTGTGATATAGACCTAGTAGTGGTGTTGCTAGATCAAAGGGTGTGCAAAGTTTTACAGTCCTTTGGGCATAGTTCCAAATTGCTTTCCAGAATGGTTGGATTAGTTCACAACTCCACCAACAATGCATTAGTGTCCCAATTTTCTCACATCTTCTCCAACATTTATCATCTCCCTTTTCTATTATATTAGCCAATCTGATACGTATGAGGTAGTACCTGAGAGCTGAAAAATATGTCTTTAGTTAGAAATTTTTGAATTATGGAAAAGCAAAATTCTTTTTGCAGAAGCTATGGGTCTCTGGTCAAGGAAGTGGTCAAGGAGTTAAATTCTCACAGGCTGAATAGGTCAGCTGTGGTTGAATGAGCAATGAACTTGGAGATCTGAGTTCTAATGCCATTTATGTCCCTGGGTGGCTGAGTGACCCTGGAAAGTAATTTAGTAACTGTGGGTTTCCTTATCTGTAAATGGAAGGGTTTGGGCCACATATAGGGAAATGTTCCTGATGCAGCCTAATTTTTTTTTTGGTGGGGAGGGATATTTGGCCAGAGGATGAGACTATGCCAATATTTAGGTATTTCTAAGAATTCTTGTTTATAAATTATTGTACAAGCATACAACTTAGGTTAGGAAATCATCTTGCCTTTGTCCTACCTGCATCCCAACACTACACCACTCCAGGTCAGAGTGGAACCAGTTAGCACATTATCCACAAGTTGGAAAGTAATTGGTTTGAGGATGGTTAAAAAGATGTTCAATGTTGGTTGGCTCTTAAATGTGTCTTTTTATCTTTCATCTTAGCTCAGCCAGTATTGGGCATCTAGAGGTGGGCTTGGAGTCAAGAAGATATGTGTCTACATCTCATCTTCCCAACATACCATCATACCAACACCTGTGATCACTGTCACATGGTGATAGTGATCAATTTCCTTTACCATTTTAGGTCTCAATTTCCTCATCTGTAGAATAAGGGGGTTGTACTTGGTGACCATTAATATTCCTTCCAGTTTTAGACCTGTTATCCTACTCTCTTGGATACACACCTAGGAGTTGGAACTCTGGGTCAAATTCCAAATTATTTACAAGAATGGCTGAACCAATTTATATTTCCAGCAACAGTGTACAAGAATGCCACCCCTCCCACTATTTCTACAACCTGTCCAACATTGATTATTCCCATCTTAAAAACCCATCTTTTTTAACATCATTATTCTTCCAATGATGACACATGGCTTTAAATCATGGACTACCACAATATCTAAATAATCAAAATGGGGGCTCACCCAAAGAGCAATGGAGAGGTGCAGGGTGGGAGAAGATATGTGCTTCCATATTAAAAGTGGTAAATTGAGTGGCACCAAAGATATTGTCAAAGAAATGACTGGAAGCAGAAGTAGGAGAGTTATGTCATGAGAGTGAGAGATAACAGATAGATAGCTTATGTGTTCCATTAGTACTCATTAGTAATGTCAGGAGATTAAGAGGGAGATCCCCGGCATAGCAGATCAAATCCCTATGGAAGATGTCCATGAATTGGAGTTGCATAGGATGAGAAGGTCCAATAAGTTGTGAACTACCTTTCTTTGTATCCTTAGTGCTTGGCAGGTGTCTGGCACATAGCAAGTACTTAATAAATGCTTTTTGACTAATTAGTGAGAGTGTCTTTATCAGTGAGACCACAGATAAATTGAGAGATTGAAAATATTTCATTTTGGCTTCATTTCTACATACCTCAATTCCATCCAGAAATTCTTTCCTAAGTCTCATCTATGTGGACACAGGTTACAAACTTGTCCCTTTTGACCTCAGGTTACATTAAATTTCTACTCTATAGCTACCCTGGCTTCTCTGGGTACTGCCTTAAGCCTCCTTGGGTGGAGATGGAGATGGAGGAAGCTATTTCTCCATCTGGCCCTAAATATTTCTCTTTTGAACCTCAGGTCATTATTAACTGACCTTGTCTTAAGTGTCCTTTGCTGCTTCTACATGTTTCTCTCTATCCTGTTTGATTTTCGAGGTGTGCTGGTTAATAAACAAGCAGAACTCCAGAAAAAAGTAGGCATGATATACTTTTTAAGTTTAATCTTCATTGTTAACATTTTCCCCATCTATTTCTTCAACCTAGACAGTCAACAAAATGCTATATCAAGCCTTTATCTGTAGTGCTTGCCCTGGGGGTATGAATGTTCACACTAAACATTTAACAATCATCCCTCATTAAAGTTGGTTCCAGGACACCCTATTTACTAGGTCAAATTACTGAGGCTGGTTCTAAGCCAGGATTTACCATCTACTCTTCTAAGTTGATATCTGAGCTTAGCCTTCTCAGTGATCATCTGGTCTTAGTGATGGATGCCATCTTTCTTTAGGACCTGACTGGATCAGATCAACTCCCTCTGATAGAATTAAATTCCACTTTCCTTGTTTTAGTGTCCACTTTTCCATTTGAGCCATCTACAAAGTTCCTGTTTCCCATCTGAAGGACACCTCCTTCCTTTGCTCATTTGTTGATCAGGGATGATGGATATACCCTGCATCTATTGAGTGGTGACACCTGTCTGGGTTTGGGTTGCCAGCTCTATCCAGGTTCCCAGGCTCATTTTGATGATTCATCATTCAAATCCCTCCTCTCCCTTTTTCCTTGTGAGTGGTTTTCCATTATTCTATCATTACACTTTTATAATAGCAAAAATATTTCAAACATCTATTAAGAGAGACAGGCATCATTCCTACCCTGGGCATTTCTTCATCTTCCCATTCATTACTTCCTCTCCAGCACGCTTCCCCAATACATTTGACCCAAGCCTGGAGGAGCTTGCTTTGGCTCCGAAATTTCAGTTTTCCTCATGATGTTGCCAGCTTCTCCCTAACCAATATTTATTGCATTGGAGCCACTAGTAAAAATACCATGGCATAGTAATTTTTAATTTCCCCAGATTTATGATGAGAATCAAAAAGTCAAACCCCAATACTACACAGAATTTCCTATTTATTATGGACTTAGATTTTTTTTAACATTGGAAAGAATTCAGAACTACCAAAAATACTGTAAAAATATTAACAGCATGGATTTCTTATGTTACTCTTGGATGAATAACTTAAAGCAAACCATGGTAAATATTGAATTACTACTCTTATTCCTAATGAAATCTTTGTGTTGGTACCCTTCCATTTCTATTTGTTTGATATAGGTGGCACCCTGAATAGACCACTAGACTTAAGAGTCAAGAAGATCTGAGTTTGAATCTTGCTTAGGCTTTTACTGGCTGAGTGGCCCTGGACAAGTCACATGACCTCTTTTAGCCTCAGCTTCATCATCTGTAAGACAGGAATAATAATAGAAACCAACCTACAGGGTCATTGTGAAGATCAAATGGGATAACTTATGTAAAGCACTTTGCCAAACTTAAAGCACTCTATGAATTCTGTTACTCTTATAATTATAGAAACATGAATAGATACAGTTTTCTTTTCTTCGTGATAGTCATAATTTAGTGGCATTCCCAGGTATCTTTGGCTTGGGTCAGTCTAATGATTCAGCAAATTCAACTCAGCAAACATTTGTTTAGTTCCTCCTATATGAAAGGCAATATATTTGTTGTCAGATTAAAGTGATTAAATTCTGGCTCTTTTTTCAGTGAAAACAATGCTTCCAAAGCCCAGCATTTATCTCCCAAAGCCAGTCTCTGATTTAAAAAGCTCCCATTTGTACTTGAACTGAAATGATCATTGACCTAGGTTTTTGTTGCCCCCCAAATCCAGGAGAAATAGATTATCTTAAAATTGCAGTAATTCTGAACCAAGGCAGTTCTATTCAATCATTGCTATGCCAGCAAGGAGCCTAGCAATGTGTCCTGGTGCCTAATACAACCATTTGCATGCAGTAGGTGCCCAATACAAGCCTTTGCATGCAGTAGGTCCTTACGGAACCTTCATTAAATAATGCTGTAATATAAATACTGCCTGAGTTGGGGTGGTAACACCTGGATTTGACGAATCCTGGATCTGCTGTTACTAGGGTCACTTTGGGAATCCAGGTAATTATTTAACCTCTTTGGACCTCAGTATCCTCATTTATCTAATGATGGTATTAGATTAGATGCTGTCTAAGCCACTTTCTACAGCTAAATTCTCTGATCTGATCCAATAAATTCAAGTAGTTTCTTGGTAAGGAAGCTGAGATGGATTCTAAGCCTTTAAACTGGAAGTTCTCTGATGGGAGCTTGAAACCCTAAATTTATATGGAATGGTGAAATTCAATATAGATTGCAAATTCCTTTGATAAATCTGGTTTTGGGTCATTGCCTCTGATACTTCCTGGTCTGATAACCTTGGATAAACCACTTAATCCCTGAACTTCAGTTTTTTCTTCTGGAAAATGGGAATAGGAACAGCACTTGCTTTCCAGAGTTGTGAGAATCAAATGAGATAATTTATATACAGTGCTGTGCAAATATAAAAATGTTATAGAAATGTCTAGGATTATCGTCATCTAATTCTTTGTATCTTTTCAATAGAGTTCAGCTAGAAATTGTACTAGGATGAGATTTTCTCCAGCTTCTTGATGTCATTGAATCATTTCAGTTGTATCTGATTCTTGGTGATCCCATTTGGGGTTTTCTTGGCAAAGATATTGCAGTGGTTTGCCATTTCCTTCTCCAGCTCATCTTACAGGTGAGGAAACTGAGGCAAACAGGGTTAAACGACTTGCCGAGGGTCACACAGCTAGTAAGCATCTGAGGATGAATTTGAACTCAGGAAGAGGAGTGTCCAGGAGACTCCAGACTTGGCACTCTATCCACTATGCCACTTAGCTGCCCTTTTCTCCTGCTGCTCCTTTATATTTAATATTCTACAGATTATTATTGTTGTTATTCTCATTAGGAAAACAGCAATAATAATGCTTTCACCACCTCTCTAAAGTTGTTGGAAGGGAAATTGGTTTGAAAATCCCCAAACACTAAATAAGCAAGGGATATTATTATGTGACATAAAATAATCCATCTTACTGATGGGTTGAGTATTTCTGTTGCATCTCCAATAGTGGTATCAGTTCCATTATTAACAAAATTTACCTGTATCTGTTTCCCGTGGAAGACTTTGTTGTTGACCTCATTTTTGTGGAGTAATTTGGTTTTTATTAACATAAGTAATAGAAGAGTTTAGCAACTGGGTTCTCAGCAGACAGGCTGTCTGTTTGCTGTTCTCCGTTTACTTTTCTCTTGTTAAAATCATCAAAATGTTGACAGCTGCATAACTCTTTTTAAAGCATTCACATCCTGACAGATATTACAGATATTTGTCATTTTACTTACAGTAAGTGACAGCTAAAATTAGCTTTATGCCATATTGGAGGAGAGCTTGGATAGAGTGAGTCCAGTCAAATTTGTCTTGTGTTCCTTTAATGTACAAGTGATTTCAGGCAGTTATTAAGGACTGAGCACCATAAGAATATGGGGAAGATCTAGGGAGCTGGGGCTTCTCAGGTACATAGGGGATCAGGTAGAGGGAGGAAGCTGACAACAGTAATATCTTTTTTCTTCATCTTTGAATTTTTCACTCTTCTCCCCATACCTCCTTCCCCCAGCTTCTTTATAGTCATCAAAGCTAAGCCCAAGTGGAGTAAAAGTTATAGAATTTTTGGACTTGAAGGAATTTCAGAGGTCATATGGTCTAACCCACTCATTTTACAGATTGGGAGACTGAACCCCAGAGAGTGCTGTATAGAGTAACACTTGGGGCAGGTTCTACAAGCTAGGTCCCTGACTCTTGAATTAATGCTCTTATTACCTCATCAGGGTCAGTTAGAGTGTAAGCTTCTTGAGGGCAGAGATTGTATCATCCTTTATATCTATATCCTTGGTGCCTAGCCTAGTGCCTGACACTTAGTAGGCCCTTAATAAATACTTATTACTTAATCAATAAAACCAACACCTATCACAGTATACATATGAACTTAATAAATATTTAACCAATTACTCAATCAGCAAGTATTCATTAAACATCTACTGCGTGTCAAACACTACTCTAGGAACTAGAAAAGACAAAATCAAAACAATCCCTGCCCTTAATCCATTAGATTGTAAGGTCCTTGAGGGCAGGGACTGTCTTTTGCCTGTTTGTGTATCCTCAGTCCTCAGTATAGTGCCTGGCACTGAGTAGGCATTTAATTAATATCCATTGACCTACTGACTTCAAAGAATTTACATTTTAATGAGGAGACAACATATACTTGCGTAAGTATTTATACTAGATGTATAAAGCGAATGGGTAGGAGGTATCAGAAAAGTCTTCCTGGGGAAGATAGAGCTGGATCAGTCTTCAAGGGAACCAGAAGCAAGGAGCTGTGAGTCAATTTGAATTAAATGGAAAACACCTATGGAGGAAAGTCTCTATTTTCAGTTTCGCCTCTGTGTCCACTCATATTCTCATCCCGTTTGCGTTGCTTTGTACTTCTGAGTGATTTCTCCAATTCTGGCCTGTCCATGGACCACGATTCATTTCTGAGTATCGGTTAAGCAAATGTTTGAAGCTCATGCCGGGACCACAATTGGGAACCTCCAGAGGAAAAATTGGTCTGGGGGCCTGGAATAGCCTTCCTTGTTGATACTTACTCAACTTTTCTAATAGAAGGGGAGGCAAATTCAGTGAGTCTCTGAAAACTCTTCCCAGTAGTTTAGCCTGTGAAGGCCAAGTCCAGCCTCTTTGGTAGGAATTTTTTTCCATCCTAAACTGCTGATCCGTCTATACAGACCTTAATTTGCTCTTTGCCTTTGGCATATGTTTTGGGATACCTTTGGTTTCTAGGGAGAAGGTCTACAAGATAGACTCATTTTGTAATTTAAAAAAAATCAAGTAACTATTTAGAGATAAACCATGTTTCCACAGACAACTTGAAACATACACTGAGACATTTGCCTATCCATCCAGAGTCATCTTCTTGATTAAAATCTCCAGGGAATGCTTTCCTCATTTTTGCTTCTTTCTACCCTCTCTGCCTGTTTAAATCCCACCTGTACTTTTGGTCCCCTTCCTAGTCCTGCCTACTTTGTAGAGCTCTTCTTGATCCCTCCAGGCTACAATGATCCCTTCCTACCCTGAATTAGCAATTGCATGGTATTGATAATTAGAAAAATGAACCTGGTGACTCCGTTTTCTCACATCAAATAGAAAGTCCTTCCTGTGATATGTAAAGCTTTTTATAGCCTGAATTCTTTCTACCTTTCCTTTCACCTTATACTTTATTCCTCTCTACATCCTCCAAAAATAAAGTCATATTTCCTTCTTGCTATTCCTCTTGCTGTCTTCCATGCCCCAAATGTTCCCCCTTTTCACTTCTACCTTTTAGAATCCGTGGCATCCTTCAAGACTCAACTCAGACGCCACCATGTTTGGGAAGCCTTTCCCAGTCCTCTCAAACTGCCCTCTTCCATTCACTTTGTATTTAGCTTGTGCATGTCTACTTACACATATGTTATCTCTAGCATCAGAGTGTGGACTCCCTGAGGGCAGGTGCTGTTCTTGCTTATATTTATATCCCCTGTACTCAGCACAGTGCCTGGCACACAGTAAATGTTTAATAAAGGCTTATTGATTGACAAGTACTTAATAAATGTCTTTTTTTAAATTAAATTTTTAAATGTCTAATTAATGAGAATTTATCTTCTCTCCTGCTTCCTTCCATCCCATTTGGAGAAAAAGGAAAAACAAAACCCTTATGATAAATATGTATAATCAAGCAAAAACAAGTTCCCACATGGGCCATATCTAAAAATAGTATCTTTTCACATTTATATGCCCTATCTCTTTCACAAAATCATAACCTTTAGATCATGAACCACATCTTAAATGTGATGTTTAAAAAGGTTTGAATGACATAGTTTCTGGGTAATTTAATCATTTTATTAATAAGTCCAGCAGCTTATTAATAAAAGGATGGCCATTTGGCTGTCTCTCTTAGACCAAAGAGAATCATGGCAGAGGGGCTCAGAGGTTATATACCCTTTGAAACAATAGGTGGTCAATAGGGCTGAGAGTGACCCTTGCACAGAGAAATTATCTGTGCAGACCACCCCCAGCTATACCAAACCACTCCCAACCTTGGGCTATCTAGACAAAAGGATCTTGGGTAGAACCCAATGTGCTTCCTCACCCTATATTATTAATTCCTTGCAAAGTTATGACCTGAGTTAATGCAATCACATTATTAATAATGCACAAGAAAACTGAACTTAAAGTCAGGACTTTGGAAGAAGAGGGGGGAGCTCTGAATCTCTCCAAGATATTGGTTATTAATAATCATTTCTCACATATGTTTCTTCGTATCGGCCCTTCTGCATTAACAACTAGTACAAATGCCTTATATAGGCACTCCTAAAATTCTCGATGATTCACTAATTTCTTTTTTTTTTTTGCAGGGGGGAAGGCAGGGCAATTGGGATTAAGTGACTTGCCCAAGGTCACACAGCTAGTAAGTGTGTCAAGTATCTGAGGCCGGATTTGAACTTAGGTCCTCCTGACTCCAGGGCCGGTGCTCTGATTCACTAATTTCTTACCAGTCAAAAGACTGAATGAAATGGAAAATTTTCCAGAGATGGAAAATGCTTCTACCAGTATTACAGACTGTCACGTGGCACACATGGGGTTAAAGGTGGAGGGAAGTTAAAATACAGATGTGGATAGGGACTGCATCTGTGATTTCTTTGGCATAAGGAATTCCTGGCTAAGAAAACTTTACCAATGCAAGGCTACTTTTCTTCAATTTGGAGTCTTAGAGAATTGACATGTATTTGACACATGGACTGCTGGCTCCAATAGCACGAACTAGATTAAAAAGTAATTGGGAAATATTGGGAAAATTGGGAAATAAAAAGTAAATAAAATAAAATAAAACATAGATGATATTTCATTTTAAAACTAAGTCAACACTTGACCCAGCAGGGTTCCTGATATATGGTTTAGTCGCCCTTGTAATTATTGGAGCTTGACAACATGGCACTTGAGCATGGAGAGGTTAAAGTGATTTAATCAGCATCACACAGCCATCAGGTATTGAAGGCAAGACTTGAACCCGGGTCTTTGTGGCTTCAAGGTCTGTTCTCCCTTCACTACTCCATTCTGCCTCTTATGATAAAAATAAAGTTTTCAAATAAGTCATCACAGTTGCACATGCTACTTAATACTCAAGTGTAGCTTAATTACACAATTTGGGATGCTTCTCAGTCATTGGCAGACCTGTTGGTCAGAGCTGAAGGCATGGTTTTGTAAGGAGACTGCTGTGTCTGTCTTTTTAACATGTTAAATGCATTGTTAATGAAATTGAAATTTTCAAATGGCTATAGATTTATCATAGGAGGTGCCACACGATGAGAGAACTGCATTAACCTTTTGTTGATTTGAAGTCATCTTTTACCTTATGCCCAGGAGCCCAATTAACATTATCGATTTGAATCATACTCATTAAGATCAACTTATTTTGTGTTAATTTCCTTCAACAGAGAACAAGAGCACAAGCTGAAACCAAACATGGTGGAGTTTAGACAGAATGATTGATTTGATGGTGAAAGGCATGTTTTGTACCATAATTTCACTTCAACACTGTCAGGAGCTCATTGTACCAAATCTCTTCTGATGAGGCAGTTACTATTTTGCAGTTAGGGGTTCAGTTTATGCCTCCCATTCATACTGCGTTGGGGCTGTTGTGCAGGGTAGTAGAGGTCTCCCTCATTTGTGATGATGTTGCCCTTGGGGCCTGAGGTGATTTCTTGACATAAATTGGGATGTCAGACCAGTACCTTTTAAACCTGGTGTTTAAATTCTGGAAGAAACCTCACTCCTTTCATTTGGTATAGTAGGGATTTCGGTTGGATGTTGGTGGCATGACATCCTTTGCATGTGGTGATAGCCCTTCCCTATTTACAGAACATCTAACTGTGCATGTCTCAAATGAGACTGAGAATGGAACACATTATAGAATTTCATGAT
Source organism: Trichosurus vulpecula (assembly GCF_011100635.1). NCBI lineage: Eukaryota > Metazoa > Chordata > Mammalia > Diprotodontia > Phalangeridae > Trichosurus > Trichosurus vulpecula. The sequence goes on from NC_050580.1 coordinate 57,995,208, forward strand.
TTAGAGCTGGAAAGAGCATGAGAGATTGTCCAATCTGGTCCTTTTATTTTACCAATGAGGAAACTGATTTGTTCTTCCTTTGTCTTCTAAGAGGACCAATAGCATCACGATACTGGGATCAGGGCACGGTATGTTTGACTTGACTGATCAGTCCAGTACAACTTCAGAGGGCTCTACCACAGGTCAGGCACAAGTAGCCTGTTAGAACATCTGGGATGGAAACAGCTCTGGATTTGTGCAGCTCCCATTTCCTTTGTGTTACTGTGGTTCTGCTTTGCTCATGGAGTATAACAATTTCTTTGATGTGGGCATGCCATGCTGGGTAGTCCTGTGCTAACACCTTCCATGTCTCACAATCGATACTAGTTTTTCAGGATACCTTAAGAGTTTCCCTCTACAGCTTCTTCTGACCATTGTGTGAGTGCTTGCCTTGTGGGAGTTCTTCACAAAATATGGTTTTAGGTAAAGCATGTATTTAGCATTCATACTACATGGCCAGCCCATCAGAGTTGTGCTGTGTGCAAAGGAGTTTGAATGCTTGGCGATTCAGCTTGAGAGAGGACTTCAGTGTCCAGTACCTCATCTTTCCAGGTAATTTTCAGAATCTTCCTAAGACAGTTTTCATGTAGAAGAGGTTCAATTTTCAAGCATGGTGCTGATAGATGTTCAGGTTTCACAGTCACACAACAGTGAAGAACACTGGCTTGGTAGACCTTCAGTTTGAAAGTCAGCCTAGTACCTCTTCTCTGTCACACTTTGTTTTGGAGCCTCCCAAACACTGAGCAAGCTCTGGCAATGCATGCATCAACCTTATCATGTATGTGGTCATCCCTGGAAAATATACTGTCAAGGTAAATAGAACTTATATGCAACATTTGAAATTTGTCCCTTTCCTGTGACTGATAGTTCCATGTACGGATGGTGCAATGCTGGCTGGTGGAAGACTTCTGTTTTCTTGGGTCAGTTATCAGAACAAAATTAGCAAAAGTGGCAGAGAATTAATCCAGGCTGCATTGAATGCTCAGTGATCTGCAAACAGAAAGTGGCACACCAACTCTCCTTCTACTTATGTCTTGGGTTGGAGCTTTTCAAGCTAAGTAGTTTACCATCAGTACAATAGCTGACCTTGATGCTATATTTATCCTCAGTGAAGGCATTTGACAGCATTGAGGAAAACAGCATGCTAAAAAGCACAGGAGCAAGGATACAACCCTTGCTTCACTCCACTGGTGACTGGGAAGGATGATAGTATCATTCTTCATCCAGAACTTGTATAAGCATGTCATCATGCAACTAACATGTGATACTGATGAACTTCTCCGGGCAACCAGATTTTTGCCATGATCTTCCACAAGACCTGATGACGGACAGTATCAAAGGTCTTGGTCAAATTGATGTATATTATGTAGAGTTCTGTTCTGCTCATGGCATTTCTCCTGGAGTTATTGGGCAGCAAACACCATCTTGACCATTCCTTGGCCCTTTCTGAAGCTACACTGGCTCTTGGGCAGATGACCATCTTCCAGTTGAAGGATCAGCCTATTAAGGAGGACTCTGGCAAGAATCTTGCCAGCAGTGACCAAGAGAGATACCCACTGTGATTGTCATGGGACAACCTATTTCCTTTTCCTTTATAGAGATAGACATTGGAGGCACCATTGACTTCCTGGGGGATAACCTCCTCTTGCCATGTGATTTTAGTCAGCTTCTGTACGAGCAGTGGCTTGTAGATCTCTCTGCTGGGATGGAATCTGTGCCAGGAGTTTTGCCACTCGAGAGGAGCCTGATGGCATTCCATGCCTCTTCTTCAGTTGGAGGTTTAGCTAGAGTGGGATTGACCATAACCTGAAGTATAGAGTCTATGGCTTCAGCATTGGTTGATGACAGTCTGTTGAGCAGCCTATGGTAGTGTTCAGCCCATCTCTCCAGCATTCTGTCCTTATCACTGATCACTGTGGCCACATTAGTGCAGAGTAGTTGAGATATAGTAGAGGTCTTTGGCCCATAAATAGTTTTCAGGGCATCATAGAAGCACTTTGGATTGTTGCTGTTGGCATAAAATTGAATCTCATCTGCCTTCTTACTGAGCCAAGAATCCTGAATCTCTCTAAGCTTCTTGCATTTTACTTTTGATGGAGTCAAATACTGCCTTCTTGGAGACAGATGAGCTGTCCTACTAATAAACCCTATGGAGTTCTCATTTCCAGTTTACCAGCTTCTGAATTTTCCCATCATTTAGTAGTTGGTAATAAGAAGCATGGCAGGCTTTTATCTAGATCCAGTCCTCTTCCCATTATATCATACCCCCTTCATAGTAATCAGTATATGTGTCCAATAGCATCTACTAGATTGTAAATTCCATGAAGGCACTGTTCTTTCTTATCTAAATTTTCTCTCTCCCACAGAGCTTAGTATAATTTAACCTTGTACACAGTAGGTTCTAAATAAGTGTTTGTTGAATTGAGTCCAATGGAAGATGAAAGTTAGGTAATAAAACATTTTATAGTTCTGAAATCCAGCAATTATATATGGATTGTGTTGGGAATCTTCAAATCTTCTCTGATACTCCAATGAATCTGTGATATCATCGATGTGTGTAGCAACCCATCTGTGCCTGCTCATCTTGTGAGACTCTTGTCAACATCTATGTTGCAAAAAGAAATTCCAACAAATTATAAATTTGCTCTGTCTTCAAGCTTCCCAAGGGCTTTTGTATTTGGATTATGACATGGTTTTTATAAAGGGAGGTTTGAAAACGGAAGACATATCTGCAATGTGGTGGCACTTCTTTCCCTTTTTGCAGAAGCCCTGAATGTTTGATTAAGAATAGACAGACCAACTTCCTTGGATCCTCAAACACTCAAGGGTAGACAAATAGAACCCCACAAGGAAACAAAGAAAACAAAGCAAAATACAGCAACTGGGTGAAGTTAAAGCATCACTTTCACTTTTTGTTGGTAATCAATGTTCATTGTATTAAAAAAAATATAAAGCATATCCATCCCCAGGGGCCCATCTGACATTTAAAAACTTTCATCTGCTTTAATTCGTAGCCTTCAAGGCTGGGATTTACATGGTCCTAGGGTTCAGGTAGCAAGGATCTCCATGGCACCGTGCATTTTCTCTCATGCTGCCTTGTTGAGCATTCTGCAGGGTCTGAGCAAATTATATAGCTTATTTAGCTCCCTCTAAAAACAATAATGGGCCTATTCAGATTTTATCTGTAATTTTACTTTGTTGTTGAGCAGTATTAATAATGCTGCTGTAAACCAGGCAGGGTCAGCACTTCCCGAATCTTCTAGGCTTTAGTGATAGGATAAATAGCCGTCTGCGGGTGCGTGAAGGGAGAACATGCAGATTGTCTCTGGGTAAGTTAGACATGCCTGTCTGGAATGGAGCCGTATTAATATCGCATCTTGCAGGTTTGGCAAGGGCTTTAAGAGTACTGTATTTCAAGTTGGTTTTTATAGAAACTTGCAGTAGAACTGGGCAGGATTAATCACGGATGAGATATATCACACTTAGTACAGTATTAAATTCTAGCAGTGGAACGACGCAAACCAGTTCATAACCTTATAAGAACATTGTGTGCTAGGAAAATACTGTATATCCAAATTAATGGGGAATAAAATGCTCTGTACTCCACTTTTTGGTGGCAAGGAAGCAGGTAGGCAGTCAGGGGTCCTGGGTGTTCCTTTTTCTTTCCCTTGCCCCCCTATATAATGCCTGCTACAGCAATCACTGGCCTCCAGTACCTTTGCTCCTGTGTCAATACAAATATGAACTCTGATCAGATCTGAAAGGAAGGGGTTTCCTTTCCCCAGACAGAAGGGGACTTTATGGTGATCTAATTGTTACATCTACTTAATTAATATTAAATTTCTAATAAATTTTTCTGTGAGTTGTGAGGTTAGGTGATTTCTAATGAAAGAACATTAATTATTGAATTTATGATATAAAATTATTTAATATTTTAATATTAAAATTATTATTCAATAATATTAAATTAAGAACTTAATAGAATCTGTGGACAGAAGATTTTGGCTCTACAACTAGAAGATATCTTAGAGACAACCTGGTCCAACCCCTTCATTTTTTTCAGATGAGGAAACTAAGGCCCACAGAAGATTAATGACTCAACCAAGATCACCTTGGTACAAGTAGCAAGACTAGAATTTGAACCAAGGTTCCTTACAATTCCAGTGTCTTTATTATTTATTTATGTTTGGAATGATTGTCTTGCTGTTTGAAATGTAAATATGCTTATGGTCCCATGTCCTTAGAGACCACCTGGCATGGTGAATAGAGTGCTGGACTTGGCATCAGGAAGACTTGGGTTTGAATTTTGCCTTGGACCTTTGCTAGCTGGGCGAGGCTTAGAAAGCCATATATACACTCAGTCAGTTTCCTTGTCTGTAAAAGTCGGCAATCACAACTATTGCACATTGTGGAGACCTTGCGATGCTTAAATGAGATAATGTGTATAAAACATCTTTGCAAACCCTAAAGCACTATATAAATGTCAGTTGTTCTTATTGTTATTTCATAGATATATATAGATATTGGTAGGCAGGGGATTCCAAGTAGTCGTAGGTAAGTGCTCGGAGGTCAGTGCTGATCCTGCCTATGGTCCAGAGAGAGGTAAGAATATTGCTACTACGACCAGGGTGAAACATTTATACTGGGCAACTACACTGATGCTGAGCCATTGTATTGCTTAGATATAGCAGGAAGGATGAAGGTTAGGTGAAAGGAAAAATTTCCTGGCAGTAAGGCTTCTTGAGAGCTTTAAAGAACAAGAAATTGTTTCTGGAAAGCTTTAAAATAAAGAATAACTTTTATCTTCCTAGGCTGGGTAAGGTAAAAGATCAGTCAGTAGCAGGAGGCTGGACAAAATGACCTCGGAAGGACCCCCAATAACTCCAGAAATCAGGGTTATATAGTGTGGAATGGTGACTTGGTGTGATCTAACATCACTTATCTTTCCTTTTTCTGTATTTTTAGAGTTCCTTGCCTCTTATGTAGTTCATCTCAAGAGTCTTTTGGGATCAGGATCATTAGAAAGAAGGGCCAATAATTGGCTGAAAGGATGGATGTCCGAAGACTTGGGTTTGAGTCAGGGCTCTGACATGTCCTTGAGGGTAAACACTGTTTCATTTTGGCTTTTTGTCCTCTGGAACAATTCCTGGAATATCTTGAGCAATTAATAAAGGCTTGTTGACTGAACCTTACTTCCTATGTGAATTTAAAGTGACAATCTCTCTAGGACTCAGTTTCATCAACTGTGAAATCAGAGAATTATTACATTATTTCTACATTATTCTGGTGTCCTTTTCAGCTCTAAATTCTTAGACTCCAGTAACACCCTCCAAATTAGACTCTTGGCTCTTCAGCTCCTGTTTCTCTAAATCCTCCTTCTGCACAACCTCAAAGTATAGGTCTCACTTCATCGTTCCCTTGCTAAAGAAGGCTCAATGGCTCCCTACTGTCTCTGGGGCAAAATACAGATTCTTCACCTTGGCATTTAAACTCTTTCACAATTTAGCTTTTGCCCACCTTCCTAGGCTTACAGATTTTATATTCCAGCTAAAATTATCTACTTGCTCTTTCCTGAACTTGGCGCCAAATCTCCATCCTCCATGTTTTTGTATCCTGTGTCTGGAATCCATTGCCTCCTCACTTCTATTTCTTAGAATCCTAGCTTCCTTCAACACCCAACTTGGGTGGCATCTTCTGTGGGAAGTCTTTGCTGATTCTCCCATTTATTGGATCTTACACCCTTCTCAAGTTGTCATGCATGTACTCATCTTTTATATTATGTTTATATTTTTATGCCCCTCCTATGTTTCCAATGTCTGACACATTGTAGGCACTTAATACATGAGTGCCAGATTGGGTTGGTCCTGGGGTCTATGTCTCCTTCCTTAGTAGCAAACTTCACAAAGTTTACTCCATCAGAATTTAGCCTGCTGTATCACTCCAATGGTACAGAATGCCCGTCCTTTGATGGCAGGACCTGTGAAGAGAAAATATATGCAGTGCCATCTCCAAAGACTCCGGTTCCCACATGGAGACAATAAGATAAACCATTTGGGGGTCCTCCTCTTTCCTTTTGAGCTTTCCTTTGGCTTCACAATGAATGTTGGAATTTAGAAAAGGGTGGCTGGGCCAGTTGTTCCCATGGAGGTCAATTCAACAAGCATTTATTAAGTGTTTACTGTATAGACTCCTGTGTAGACATTGTTCAAAAATGGTGCATCAGTTACCTCCACTGATTATTTGGTTCTTTTGGTCAAGAATCTTTGGTTGTTTTGGGGTGCTCTCTGGCAATTTGGCTTTTATGGAATGATTTCATTAAAGTAGAAGTTCCATGCAAGGAGGGATTGTTTCATTCATTTCTTTTGTATCCTGAGATCCAAGTGCGATGTGTAGCACATAGTAGGTACCTGCAAAATGTTCTTGATTGATTCTATTCAGCTCAGCATACATTCAGTAAGTGTTGTGCTAGCTCCTGTGCTAGGCACTAGAAATACAAAGACAAAAGGGAATGATAGTATGTAGGTAAATAAATACAAAATAATTCAATGAAGAAGATAGCACTAACAGCTAGAGGAATAAAGAAAGGCTTTATCTAGGAGGAGGTTCAGAGAGGGAGGTCTGGGAAATAGCAACAAGACCAGGTTGTCTGAACCAGAGAATGTATGAAAGATGTCAATATGAAATAAGTCGGATAAAGGTAAGATGGAATGCTATGATGGTCTGTGGATGACAAACTGAAGCATCTGTACCTTACTGTAGAGGCAATGGGCAGCCATTGAAGATTCTTGAGTACTGTAGAGACATGGTTTAACCTATGTCTTAAGAAGATTATTTTGGTAGCTGTGTGGAGGGTGGATTGGAGAGAGGAGGGATTAGAAGGAGGTAGTTCAGTTAGCAATCTGTTGTAGTAGTCCAGGTGAAAGTTGAAATGTGTTTGATCAAGAATTGTGGCCTTGATGTTGCCATGGTGGGTGGAGAGAAGGGGATAGATATAAGAGATGTCATAGAGATAAATCAATAAGATTTGGATATGGGAGCTAAGAGGGAAGGAAGAGTGGAGGGTGCCTCTGATGAACCTGCCTGCCTGCCTGCCTGCCTGCCTGGTATATGATAGTAAGAATGCCTTATACTTCCATTAGTACCTGATAATTTACAAAGTAATTTGTACATTTGAGGAGACAGAGGTTCAGAGAAATTAAATGATTTCCTCAAGATCACCTGGCTATTAAGGATCAGTTCTTGAACCCACATCTTGTGAGTTTTAAGTCCAATGCTTTTTCCAGGACTCAACTCTGACTCTCTGGAGTGATTGCTTTGTTAGAAAGGGTGAGACTTCCCATACATATAGACTTATTTTCAGATTTCCAGACAACAATGTGTCCTAATACCAAGCAGAAATGTTTTTTGGATTCTCTCCTCCATAAGCACATGTAATCAAAATTTGACTGTAGGAGCCAGTCAGGATCCCCAAAGGAGTAGAGATGTGAGGCTTCCTTGGTGCCCAGATGAACAGACCAGGAGAGAGAAACATTCTAGCCCCAAAGGGAGCGAACTTCTCTTTTCTCCCTATACTGAGGTACTCTTCATTCCTGTGAAAATGTGACTACATGTCGTTATTTCTCGACATGCCCTCTTCCCACTTATTTATAGAATAAATGCCTACCAAACAGAAGCAATTGTTTTTTTTTTACCTTTTCACTTTTAAAATTGGATCTTTTCTCCTTCTGCTAGTTAAGTGAGTCACTTAAATTTAATTTTATAGTCTTTGTGAGTTCAGATAATACAGACACTGATTTTGCCAGACATAAAACTAGCGTAGTCATGCCCTGCTTCTGGGATTGTTACTCTACACGTAACGATACCAATAAATATAAAGAAAGTCTCGGGCATTTTTGCCAGAGGCTTATAAAGAAGTGTAGCTTACTGCCGTCAGGAGGCTTTTGAGAGTCCATGCCTGTTTTTCCTTTGGGATTTGAAAATGTAGGTGTGCAAACATGTACCAAAAGATAGTTTTGTTCACTAGTGGCTTTTCAAATATAAGAGATTGTGGAAGAGTATGGGGTAGTTCAGAGGTTACTTTAGTCTGGTTGTTCCCCAACCCACTTCCCTACCCCTCCAAAGAAGGGAGACTTCAGTTGACTTAAGAAATAGACCTACCTACTCCTGGTTGACTCTTGCAGGTTGGTCCTGTTCCCTAGCCACAGGACTAGTGAGGACACATTGGTAAAGATAGTAGATGTCGGCATATGGCCAATTGGAAGAAGTGATGTGGTGAAGTGGGAACTATGCTAGATCAGGCATAAGAGAACCTGGGTTTGAATCCTGCCTGTGTCTCCACCCTGTGTAACCTTGGGCAAATCACTTAATCTGTCTAGGCCTTGGTCTGTTTCCTCATCTGTAAAATAAGGATGTTGAATTAGATAGGCTCTGAGGTCATAAATTTAGAATTGGGAGACAGAAGAGTTGTCATGATGATGGAGTGGCATTGGAACCGCAGAGGAGCTGATCAGAAGAGAATTTCTACCCTTTTGTTTACTCTCTTATTACTGGTATCCCCCCTCACCCTCACAATTCTATAGTGCTTTAATCTTTTGCATAAATTCTGTTTATTTTTACATGATAGCCATTTCTAAAAATATCCCTTCTTCTTCCCCACCCAGAAAGCCATCCTTTATACTAAGTATTTAAAAACGAGGGGAAAAAACAGTTCAAAACAACCAATATATCAATCATGTTTGACTGTATATGCATCGCTTCATACCCATAATCCCCCACTTCTGCAGAGAAAAGAGAAAGAAGCATTTTCTCAAATCTTTTTCATAGCCAAGGGTGGTCATTGTAAAATCCATTTACCTTATTGTTACTATGCATATTGTTTTCCTAGAGCTTCCCTTTGCATCAGTTCTTATAAGTCTTCCAGTGCTTCTATGAATTCTTCATATTTATTATTTCTGTTGTTGTTCAGTTCTCCAGTCATATCCAAATCTCTGTGATCCCATGGACCATACTGTCCATGGAGTTTTCTTGGCAAAGATACTGGGGTAGTTTGCCATTTCCTTCTTCAGTGGATTAAGGCAAACAGAGATTTGCATTAGACTTACTCAGGGTCACATAGCTAGTAGTGTCTGAGGCCACATTTGAACTCAAGTCTTCCTGACTCTAGGCCCAGCACTCTATCCATTGAGCTGCTCCATTAATAGCTGCCTTCTTGAATAATAAAATAATTTTGTTATTTCTAACAGTCAGTAATATCTCATTACATGTATGTACCACAATTTATTTAGCTGTTCCCCAGGCGTGGACATCTATTTTGTTTTGAGTTCTTTGCTGCCACAAAAAATGTACAACCCTTTTGTCTTTAGGCCCCCAACTAACCCTATAAGCCCAAGCTTAGTGGATAAAGGGATAGACTTGGAATGAGGAAGACCTGGTTCCAGCCCATTATCTGACACTCATTGGGTGACCATAGGCAAGTGGCTTCACTAAACTCTCTGATCCTCAGTTGCTAAAATGAGGTTTATGATACCTCTAGTGCTTGCCTGAAAGGGTAGTTGTGGGGGACGCATAAAATATGTAGAGTAGTTGTCAAACATTTTTGACCAGAAGTTACTGTGCTTGGAGGGGAGTAGTATGAAATAAGACTGTAGATGTAAAGTGGTGCTAGATGATGGAGGACCTTGAATATTGGTGTAGCATATGCTCCGAGGTGATAATCCCAACTCCCCCTGATGAGTTGTTCTCAGACAAAGGCTGGCTGCATCTCCCTTCAAGGTTCTAGGAGTCATCTCATGGGGTTGGAGGGGGGTGTCTTTTCTTGGGTTGTAGGTCTATGAGCCCCCACCATTGTGTTTCCCTTCCAAGATTGTTAGCTGAGAATCAATTTGGACAGCCAACCTCAATACATTTTTAGAGAGGCCTATTTGTTGAGATGGTATGGGAAGAACAGTTGTTATAAAAGACCCCTATCGTATGACCAATTTTCTTCAGGCTAGCCAAAAACAATTCCTATGCAATGTCAATCCAGCTCCAAGGACTTTTCCAATTCAGCCTAATGCCTGTGAATGATTGGTTGGTTGAAACTAAAGCCTATGATTGAGATTGATTGTTTTCACCTGGCTAAGGTACCAGAGCATCTTATCACTTACTTTAAGTGGGCTGAGGTGACTAGAATAATTTATTCAATCAACACCCCACCCTTACATTTGCTACATATATAAGGTGTTACCTATTATATCTTTTCATTGGTGCTTATGCTGCAGGTACTTTAAATGTACTTAAACTCTCAAATCCCTGGAAAGTACACTTGGAATGTTTCAGAAGTAGCCCAGTGTTGGTCACCTATAGACCCCATTTGCATAACATACTATATTAACTGTCACTCTCAACTACCCCCTCCCAATGCTGTTCAGTTTCTCAATAGGATAATCCAGGTTTCTGAGTTGGAGGTAGGAGCAAGGCAAATGAAATGACAGTGGACATAGTAGATTGCCAGAATAATTTTGTAATCATCATGTCTTTCGGTCTATGACTTAACCTTTTATTATGTCATGGATTCCTTAGGCAATATGGTGAAGGCTATGGACCCATGATAATAATAATATTATTTAGCATTTATATTCTTTAAGGCTTGCAAAACTCTTTAAAGTGTTACCTCATTTGATCCTGACAACAGCCCTTTGTGCAAGGGTTATTATCCCTATTTTACAGATGAGGAAACTGAGGATGAGAGAGGTGAAAGCTATGAAGTCTCTGAAGTAAGGTTTGAATTCAGGTCTTCCTAACTCAAAGTCCAACACTCTCTCCCTTGTGCCACCTAAATGCCAAAGAAAATAATTTATGTTGAAATAGCTACCAAAATATTAAGCAACAAGTTGAAGGGCCCCAGCCTAGGAACCCCTGACTTAGAACATTAAATTAAGGAATTCTGGAGCTTATCTGGACTATTGTCTCTCTGAATCATACCTCCTAGACTATTTCTTTCTCTTGGTTTTTCTTTACAAAATTCTATTGATGCCTTTTGTTTTTAGATGAAAGTAATTTCTCCTTATGTTCCATCCACATAGAGTCTTCCCTAGCAACAAAGAAAAAACAGCTAAGCAAAACCAACCAACAAAGCCACTGTGATTGCAGGGTATACAACATTCTGTTCCTGGAGTCCTCCACTTCTCTACTGAGGGAAATGCGTTTCACCATTTCTTTTCCTGGACTGAGATGAGTCATTCCTGATAGGGTATTTCTGCCTTTATGGTTATCTGAACTCTCATGAGGAAGTCTTGTGTTGTTTGTGCCTGATTAATAAGCCCAGGAGCTGTTCTTCTCCTCTCTTCTCCCCAACAGTAGACAGGTTGGTGGGTAGGCAGGTAGGCAGTCAGGAGGCGCCTTTGATTTTTGCAGATCACTCCTATTGTTTGCTGAGTGCCGCTGAGGGAGCCCTTTCCATGATATAATGCTTTGGCTGGTGTAATACTGATTTAGAAAAACAGCCCCGCTTGGAGAGAAACATTAATTAGATGCAAAGAGGGAGTTATTTCATGCTCCAGGGTGGGGGAGGGGGAGTGGGTGGAAGAGGAGAAAGTACAGCAAATAAATTATCTACTATTTGTGCAGTGGTTTCTGCTTGTCAGCTGTCTGTTGCCAAAGCCCCACAATGGAGCTAAATACTTGTGACACCTTGCCCAATCCAGGTAGAGGAAAAAGGCTGTTATGGAGGGAGCTTTGTGACAACCTGTGCTACTTTACATTAGCTTAACCAATCACTGTTTCCTCTGTGCTTGGAGAAATTTGTTAAATTAATTCTGTTGCAATTAGCAGATTTATGGGAAAGTACCCAGTTATCCTTTAATTGGAGAGCATAAAACTACAAACTGAAGCTACGGCTTCTATTTGTGTAATAGGCAATCTATCTACGCCAAGATTTGATCGATGGAGTCGTATGATGCCCTTGCCTTGTTTTATATCGGCTGTCAGCTCTTAACTGGGACTGAAGTATCTGGGTAACAAAAATTGATATAATGACTTAATGCGCCTTATTCTCTTTGAGCTACATCAGTTTAGAGCACTTCTGAGAGAAAAATGTCTGGAAAATATCAGGCAGTCATTTATCAACCTGTTTTCATTTGCATACTGCCTAGCGCTGGCAAGGATTTGAATAAAAAAAAGGCAGGATGGTACAATTTATTTCAGGTCCCATATTTCCTGGATGAAAGGAGACTTCTAATAAAAGGAAAATACAGAAAGATGCTTTTTCAGGCTGATTTTCTTCTTTCCTAACTCAAAACCGTACAGAAAATGTGGTGGGGTTTTCTGTGGGGTGTGCGCGTGTGTGTGCGTGTGCGTGCGTGTGTGTGTGTGTGTGTGTGTGTGTGTGTGTGTGCATGCGTGTGTTTTGGGGATGTTGGTAATATTGTGGTGAGACATTCCTGAAAAGGTAATTATAAAAATGATGCAAAAATATACTTTGGTTCTTCCACACAGGAGAAAATACTGAATACTGATAAAAATTAACCAGAATAAATACTCCCCACCATGTATGTATATTTCTCTCTCTCTCTTTCTCTCCATATATACATACATATATAGCTTTTATAGATCTACACCTGTATCTCTGAATCTGTAGATTATCTATTCACACTCATCGAACGTGGGATGTCTGAGTCTTCTGCATAAGCAGATTTTTGTAATGCTAAAAGGATTTCAGAAAGTGAAGATTCAGCCCCTCTAAAAGATAGCGCCTTTTAGCTCGGCAAAGTTTGAACTGAGGTGAAATGGAAACAGATCAGAATGTTTGTATAGTGGGCAAAATGCATTTGGTGTATGGAGTCATTTTTCCTACCTGCCGTATGATGCTAACCACAAGAGGTAATAATAACTGAAAGGCAGTTGTATGAGAGTAAGTCCTTTTTTGCATGAAATTTTTATGCATCAGTCAGGCTGCATACAGTGTGCCTAATGTATAAAATAAATTGGTGCATAAATCAGATTAAGAGCAGCATGTTGCCAAGTCCTACATTTGCACATAGGAATCCAATATGGGTATGAGAGAATTCCCATTTTTAATCTCTAATAGGATGGGGGAATCTCTCAGGTGGAGGTTGCATCCAGGGCTATTTTATTCACTTACAATCACCCTCCCTCCCAACCTCAGCACCCACCACCACCCCCATCATCAATAATAACACTAGTGGCGGTCATAATGCCGCTGTTTTGCAAAATGCCAGTTAGGCTATAGATAGGAGTGACATATGTATTTAAGATAATATTGCCCCCTTGTCTATAGCTCCTGATTATGTCCAGGAATTGGTATACCAATCGATAATGATTTATGTTGGGTATAAGCAACTGCCCATTGCCTCACATTGATCAGCATGCAGATGCCCTAACATAATAAGAAATTATTACCAATGACAGTCACTGTCTATCCACTAATTCAATTGCACATCCTTCCATCAGTGTCATCCAGGCCGCCATGGTGTCCACAGCACATGGCATATATTTGTTCTACTTCCTACATCTTGCAAGCGAGGTAGGCAAGCTCCACAGCAATATAGGGGAAGACCAATCCCAGGGTCCTGGGAAGGGCCTTTTGGGCCCATATAGTCCATTCCTCTGCTTACAGGCAGGGCCGTGACTAACCCATTCCAGTCAAGAGTTTTGAAAGAATATAACTTCATTCTTACTTTAAAAGCAAGTTACACATTATAAATATTGACCAATACTCTGAAAACTGTAAATCAGTTTCTTTTAAATGGAGTGGATACAGATAATAATTTGTATCTTCTTCTTTTCCACAAGATGCTTCTAATTCTCTTAGCTAGTTTGTCTCCTGAATCATTTTTATGTTTGATTATTTTTTGGGGGGGAGGTCTAGACTTATAATTTCTTTAGTTAAGGAGTTCCCTGTATGGAAAATGCCTCCACTAATGCAGATTTGTCCCGTAACTTTTAGAGGGGCACCGAGAAGTGAATTTTCTCATGATCAGGAAACTAGCAGGTATAGAGGCTTTTTGAACCCAAGGAATATATCCATCAAAGCACTATCTACCTGAATATGCTTATGCATAAAAATGCTTGTTTTAAAAAAAAACATTATCGGGGTAGCTAGGTGGCACAGTGAGTAGAGCACCGGCCCTGGAGTCAGGAGGACCTGAGTTCAAATCCAGCCTCAGACACTTGACACATGTACTAGCTGTGTGACCTTGGGCAAGTCACTTAACCCCAACTGCCCTGCCAAAAAAGAAAAAAAAGGAAAAAACCATTGTCCTCCTACTTGACAGTGTAGTGCTTAGTATAGTTCATGGCATCTAGTAGGTGCTTAATAAATGCTTATTGCCTGACAATTCCTTTTCTTCTTTAACGAGGCTTCATGAACTCTTTCTTAGTACTCTTTCTCACTTGCTCACTCTTTCTCCCCTACAATCTCTTCCATCTTGTTTTCAAAGACTTTCACTGTGGCATACTCAGAGACCTCCTTACTTGGGCAGGTATTATCTCTTATAGACTAGAACATTCTGTGAATCTTCCCAGTACTATGTAAAACGTTCCATAAGTCCTCTCTTTGAATTGTCTTTAATGGCTCACATAATCAGGACATCACTTTTTTTGGTACAGGATCTAACTGAAGTCCCCATGGCTATAATTTTATCCACTTTACCTCTGCTCTATACTTATCAGACAAGACAGTAAGTTGACATTTATATACTTTTTTAAGGTTTGCAAAGCAGCATAACCATTATCTTATTTGGACCCATGTAATAACAGTTATTATTATCCCCTTCTCATTTGTGAGGAAACTGGGGCTCAGATACTTTAAATGACTTACTGTTCTACTGCTTAGTAAAGATCAGAGGTCGGATTTGAACTCAGATTTCCCTGACCCAATTCCTTCCATCTTTTGCAAAGTAGACCTTTAAAGGAAATACGGCTTACCAGTATAAGGTATGTGTTTAGTGAAGAGTGGCATCATTGCCCAGGGTCAGCTTTGTGTACACAGAATTTGTTCTCTGTGGAAATGGAAAAGAACCTTGAAAAGTGTGAGGAGCTATTGAGATGCAAGGCATTTTGTGTGTGTATGTGTGTGTTTTGAGTGATAAAATAGAATTATTGATCATTATTGGTTATCCTTATTAGAATTCTTTTATTGCAGGAATGTTGTGGTTAACCCTCCCTTTCAGGACAAAGAGCAGACTGGTAGGTTCAGTTTAGATATAGAAGTTGAACAAGGCAGGGGATAATTTGTAGATTCCATTTAATCTAGTACATATTAATTAAGTGCCTGCCATGAGCCAAATACCATGGTAGGTGCTGGGGATACAGAGATTAAGAAAAACAACCTTACAGTCTTTACCCTCAAGGAGCTTCTAGTCTATTGACTCAGTGTATTATTTATTTTCAAAAGGAGCTTAGGGATCAACAATCTCTATTCCCAACATGTGAGGGAATTAAGATCTACAGAGGTTAAATGAGCTGCCCAAAGTTATAGAGCTAGTTAGTGGGAAACCAGAATGAGAACCTCAGGTCTTTTGACACCCCATCAGGTTCATTTTCCATTATACCACATGGCCTACCTTGAGCTTTTTCTTTAAGGGCCATAGTTTCCTGTGCACCTAACTGCGCTTCTCCATTGATGAGCACTGCCTGTGTCCATCACCCTCTTGACTTTTGCCTTCTAAGCTTCCACTGTCCTCTCTGATTTGCCCCTGAAGTCTAGGTTGTGAAGTCAAGTTAAAGATTTATCTGGTTTTTATTTAAAGTACTGTGATGCATATACAATTCTTGGATTTTTCAAAGAGCTCCAGGGACAAGGGTTGCCAAGAGGGCATGGGGTGGTAATGGGGCATTGTACATAGTCATCGTGTACAGTAGGGTTTGGGGGAGCGGCTGCCCACTAAGAATGATCTCCCTTCAATAGAGAATTTGAGACATGGAATATTGGTTGGGTCTGAAGGCCATCTTGACCATCTACTTTTGTTCTGAATTAGCAGATACAGAACAGTATTTCCTATACCATTTTCTGTTCTATGGTACCAGGTCATTTGCTAAGTTGTGAATAGTTGGTACATGAGAAAATTTCAGTGCTATGGTATCTTCCCCTCCCAAACATGAAATACAAAATTATGTGTCTATCAAGAATATGTTATGTGGCAATTTTCTGTAAGAAAACTGGTTTTGTTTCCTTTGTGTTGCTTCCAAATCCTCCCCACTCCACCCTCCCCCTTTTTTTTGGCTTAAGGCTATTCCATACTCTTCAGCTGCCTGACCACCATACATGGATCCCATTGATATATTTCAAATGTTATCATATGCTGTGGCCAAATCAATTTGGGAAATGGGAATTTAGAAAATATAAAAGTCTGGTTTTGGTTTGAATGGATTCATTAATCATTTTTTCCCCTTGAAACAATTTTGGTTTGGTTCTTATTTTTAAGAAGCAGGAACATGGTTTGGAAATCTACAAATTAATGTAGTGGTTCACCATTTTAGTCTCTGCTTCAGAGGATTATTTTATCATCCTTGGTCTTCATGGCTTGTTGCTGGCTAAGGAGTTGGGTCAATAAAGGTGACCTGTGCCATCCATATGAGTGGATTCTACATTGCTCAGCCTACTTAGAGATATTTCCTGAGATCTGTTAAGCTTTGCAAGATTTGAGATGCTGAGTATGTTAGATGTCTTGTCACCTACAAAACTAGTCTATACTAATTGAAGACCTCCTAACTAGGATCCCTCTCCTCCATCTCTTCCAGGACTTATCATGGGTCAGGGTGAGGGGAGAAGGGACTTCCTGTGGGGTCTGGGTGTCTGACTCATACATCAAAGGGATTAGAGGGTTATAGATCCAGAGCTGGAGGATACAGTAGAGACAATCAAATTCAACTCCATCATTTCATAGAAGAGGAAACTGAAGTGAGGTCCAAGGAATTAAAATGATTTGTCCAAGGACTCAAAGGTAGGATTTGAACCCAGGTCCTCTGACTCCAAAAGCAATGCTCTTTCTACTGTATTGAGCTGCCCCCAGTGGTTTGTCCCTTCAAGTCCATTACAGTCCAATATGGCATGTGTCAGGTAACATAGAGAAGGTTAGTGGTCCAATCTGGCTGGAACATAAGGTAGATGGTAAGGTGGACATTTTGGATTTGGCCTGTGGCATAACCTTTTAGTGCTAAGGGGATACTATCATACCACCTGAGAAGTGGTGGTGGTTTTTTTAGTGCCAAATTAATGCTAAGGACCTAAGGAATGGTTCTGCCATGGGATGGGGGGGGGTGGTTCATGTGTAGGTGTTTTCATTTTTATGATTTCTAGTGCCATAGGGCATGGAGGAGGAGGGTCTTAGCAGGAAAAATGTGAGACTAGATTCCGGTCCTATTTATTTCTTGGGTAGAGGAACATCAGAAAATAATACCCAGGCTTGATCAAGAAGACAAGAATTAAGGATTTAAAGAGGAGAGAGAGAGAGAGAGAGAGAGAGAGAGAGAGAGAGAGAGAGAGAGAGAGAGAGAGAGAGAGAGAAAGAATATGAGAATTTTGGATGGGGGTTGCAATGGAGGTGAAGATCCTAATGATCTGTTGGAGAAGGGCAGGTTGAGTTAGTGATGTATTTGAATTTGGGAGGCCTGAGAAAGGAGCAGGAGAAATGTCACTAATAGAATGACAGAAGATTCATGTACAACCAACTCCAGGTTTTCCATGGGGAGTGATGGAAGAGGAGCAGAGGAAATATAATCCCCATAATAACCAGTTTAGACATGACAGTGATTCAATAACAAAGGTGAATTTAAACATATAAATATCTTATTTCTGAAACACAGACAAAAATGATGCCAATTTTTATTCCCCAGAAATGATGAGAGTACCACACATTCTGACATAGGAATGAGGGCATGTAATAATGGAAATGTCTATGAAAAATGAAAATTTGCCTTAGTCAGGGGCCACCCTTTGTATAACTGAGGTTTAGTTGTTTATTATCATAAGAACAACAGAAATCTGGACAATCACAGTTAGCACCCAATTGTCATTTAAATTTGAATTAAATTTTGGCTAGGGGCTTCGACCACTTCTTTTTGCAAAACTTTTCGCCGGATGTACTAACCGGGTACCAAACTGTCTGCTTTTCATGGTCATCCCCTGCTGTTGCCCACAGAGGTGATAATACATAGGAATATACCCAGTGAGTTGGTAGCTACAGGGAGATGACTGAGGGCCATAGGTTCTGGATGGGTTAAAGACTAGATAAATCAGTCCATGAATAGTGGAAGGCCAGTGAAAAAAATTCTGAAGAATACCGAGCCAAGAGTCTTAACAACACAAGGTTCAAGATCGCACACAGCCTCTGGAGCTTCTTACAGGGAAAGCCTGGAGGCCATGATGTTATTGTGTGTGAAATCTCACAGTAACCCTGGGTTATAGGTATCATATAACATATAACACATGTGTTACATAACGTAAGATATACATGACACTGGGCCATATGTATCACGTAACATATAACATATATTGTATGACATATGTTGTGTGTATTGGCTTAGCTTCTCTACCCTTCCCTATTCCAAAAGCTTACGTACAGAATGCGGGCAAGTGAGAAGGCCCCTTTGGAAGAGGAGGCAGAAAAGGAAGGACGGCCTGCCTTGAGTTTTTAAAAGAGAAAAATGGGGTAAATACAGATCCTACAATGATGGATATTTCTAAGAGACAATGGAGTCAGTGCATTTTATTACTATCTCTTTGACTTGTAAAAGGACAAACAGAAATGTCAGAAAGCCAGGTGATCTGAAACCCCTCCTCATTCAATTTGTGGCCTTACCTATTTGAAAGGAGGAGAGGGGAAAAAAGCAATGATCTGTAGGCCAGGAAGAATAATTTTTGGCCTGGGGAAGGAGAGCAGTGACTCTCAGGCCTAGCAAATAAACAAACAGGGGCTTAGGAAATGGGTATCTGGACCCAAGATATCAGCCCTTACAATCTGAAATGTAAATATCTCCTGAAATTCCCATTTGAGAGCAGATTTCACCTACAAGCGGACTATTATATCTTCCTGAAAAATATACACACACTAGTGAAGGAATAAACACATCATTATACTTTCATGACAGATAAGCTTGGCTCTGGTCGGGTGTAAACTCATTTTTCTTGGGTTGACCTTTAAATAGTACTGTGCTATTGTATGGGATTTAAATCAATAATTTTGTCAAAGCAAAATATACTGTGGACTTTTTTTTTTCTTTATCATTTAAACAGTTCCGTAAACTCTCAAGGAAGAATGGGTTTCAGCACATCATCCCCTGGAAGGGTGGAAACAGAAATGAGGATGGAGTTGGGGAGTGGGAGATCCTGCTGCACTTGGCTGGCAAAGCGAGGGCCGCCAGCCATGGGTGTGGGCACACCCAGGGCTCGGTTTCCCTCTCCAGGCTGACTGCAATTAGTGCCAGCATCCAGTTCCCTGCGTTCTTGTTGTAAAGCAACAAAGTGTCCCAGGTGTGAGGAGGTTAAAACGAGGAGTACCCAGTAGTTATAAAGCAGCAATAATGAGTTCCCTTCTACTTACCATGGATTTGCGTGATATACAACATGCAATTAAGCATGGCTTGGTGATTCAGTGATTAATGTATATACGACTCCTAAAGGAGCCGAGCAGGCCTCCCGTCACATCCTTCATGATGTTTACAGCTGGGTACCTATTAACAGGAAGATGGAAAGGGCCATTTACAATTCAGTAACCTTTATGACAGTGAACTCTTTAATCAGCATTTTATTTCCTTTGTAACACTTTAGTCATCTACAAATGTCAGAATAAAATAGGGCCATGAAATATTTAGGATCGGCATGTGGAAATTGACTTCCCTTGATTTAGGTTGCTGTGTCTTTTCATTTTGTTGTTTTGGGAGCCTTTACTTTTATTGAAAGACAATTTATAACTAAATGCTCCCCACAGTGACTGGCATTCGGGGAGGAGGGAATGCAGAGAACCCAGTTCTGGTTTCTAGAAAATGTTGATGCATGCTGTATTGGGTAATAAGTAATTCAGATAAAAACATTAGCCAAGGGGTTGCATTTCTGAGCAGTGTTTAGGTGTATGGCACGGGAGTTTATGACAAAATACCCTAACATATTTTAGAAAGGTAATTAAGTATGAAGCACATCCATAATAATTTAAGTCAGTTAGAGTACGTACCTGAAATAGGCATTATTTTCTTAGTGGGATTCTGGGATTTTTCCAGTTCAGCAGTAACCTCCTGGTGTATTGTTGGGAATGTATACAATGGGTATTAATGGAATTACTCTGTTTATATAAAGGGCATTTAGACACTAGCTACCATCATTATTTTCACTGATTGCTGTTATTATTGCTTCCTCCTCTGTTTTGTCAGTTAAAGCCAGATAACCATGGGTCTGACAAAGAGAGGCGCCCCATGTGTGCTTTCAACAAATATACGTTTGGAAAATGCTAAACTTTAACAATTCTGTTTCCATCGCAAAGCCTCCTTACTTAGAATAGTTGGTTGCCATATAGGAATATTTGTGTATGTGTGTGTGCGCACGTGTGTCCGTGTGTGCGTGTGTGTGCGTGTGTGTGTGTGTGTGTGTGTGTGTCAGACTCTTTGGCATTCTGGTGATACCTATGGAATCTTTTTCAGAATAATATCTTTAAAAAGATAAAAATACGTACGATGACGAGGGAAATTGATTATACTGAAATATAGTTGAAAATGTGTGTGTGTGTGTGTGTGTGTATCCCAGAATGGTGTTGGGGGCAGAGTGTGGTTGAAGCTGGTAGATCATTTGAGCTTGGGAGTTCTGAGCTTCAGTGGACTAAGCCAGTTAGGCATCCCCATTAATTTTGGTACCAGTATGTAAGTCCTGAGGAAGAGGGGTCCACCAGGATGCCTACAAGGGATGAGCCAGCCCAGGTCAGAAACAGAGGAAGTAAAAACTTCTGAGCCAATCAGTGATGGGATTGAGCCTACGAGTAGCCAATGTGCTTTCCATCTGGGCAAGATAGGGAAACTTCTCAGAAATAATTATATATACACATATATATACACACCTATGTGTATAATTACACATATGCATAAATATATTGATGTATAGTGCACATTTGTAGTGTATACTTATCCACCATCTGTCTACCTATTCATTATCTCTATCTATCTATCTATCTATCTATCTATCTATCTATCTATCTATCTATCTATCTATCACTTCTAAAAAATTCCTAGAATCCAAATGAAGAACCCCTGCCTTATTGAAGATCTGCCTCAGCTCTGAATGCCTTTTATTTCCATTGATAAACATGCCAAGAGAGTCAGTAGTGACTGAGCAGGTAGCATGTTAGACTTTGAAACAGGAAGATCTGGATTCAGATTCAGTCTCAAATTGTTCACAGTGAGTGACCTCAACAAAGGCACTTAAGTTCTCCAAGATTTGGGCAAGTATCTAAGACTTAACTACTAAGACATAGATGGGTTGTATCAGTGGAATTGCATCTTTTTGATTTCTTGCCTCAAAAGACTTTTAGTGTTTAGTGTCATTCTCAAATTGTTCTGGAGTAACAAGGTGACCCCATGTTTTCTGCTCCCAGGAATCCAGTCATTTATTAAATCAGTTATGAAACATCTACTTCGTGTAGGGTGCCATGCTAGGTCCAGGAATGTGATAGCTATATTAGTAGCTGCTTTTGAAGAAATCATCCCATACATCTTCCTGATGGATGTATGGTACTTGAGGATAGAAAGAATAGGGTCATTATACTCCATTTCTTGCAGGTTCTATTAATTAATTAATTAGTTGATTTATTATGGGAGAGGACTCTGGAACCATGTAATGGAATAGTAAAAATTTTTAAATGCGTATCATTGTCTTATCTAAATTGGAAAGGGCCACAGAATGTTTGGCCTTGAGGGACCTTAGCGATCATGAGAGATTGCTTTTGATTACTAAGTTTTGGGGTTTTTTTCCTGAAAGGGGTAAACAGGGTATGAGTGATATTCAAAGAAAAGAAGGTAAAAAAATAGAGAGTCATGTTTGAGGAAGAGTGGAAAGAATATCTGATAGTTACCCTGCAGCTTTTTTCTCCACCCCATCTCTTAGCTGATAAGGTAAGCTGAAAATTGAGCAGGGTTTTAGGGTCAGTCCCTAAAGCATCAAATGGGCAGATGGAAGCAATAGAGGTCCCCAGGAAGGTTTTCTAGGCAGAATTCCAAGCCAAAAGATACCTAAGACTGCAATTTTCTGATTATAAAAGAGAGGTATCTAGGGATACCAGTGGGACTGTGTAGTACCAAATGTGAGAGTCAGAGGCTGTCCATTCTAGGCTTGGGATAGATTTGACCTCAGTGAAATTATCTAAGGTGATGATGGGGGAGATGAAGGCTGAGGAACAATATATTTATCCATCCCTGAAGATAGTAACTAAAATATTCATTGAGCTGTAATTTCCCCCTGCTTATTTGGCTATGTTACAGCTGATGGCATGAAGAACATCAATGAAACTGACTTCTGCAAGCTATGGATTTTATAGAGGAAGTCAGGTGGCATAGTAGATTGAGTGCTAGACCTGGAGTGAGGAAAACCTGAGTTCAAATCCAACCTCAGACACTTACTACTTGTGCGACCTTGGACCAGCCACTTAATTGCTCTCTGCCTTAGTTTTCTTATTTGTAAAGTGAAGGTAATAATAGAACCTCCCTTCCAGGGTTGTTGTGAGAATCAAATGAAATAGTATGTTTAAACTCTTTGCAGACCTTAACACACTATTTAAATGTCATCACCACCACCACCACCATCATCATCATCATTCCACCCTCCCTTTGCCTGTCAACTGTTGTCTTTGCAAAGCCTTGCTGAGCATCTTCTAGTTCTCAGGCTTCAGAGTCTAGACTGAGCTGCATGGCTGGGTTTGTTAAATCTGAAGCCATAAGTGGTCTTTTGGGTGTGAGTATGTCCCTGTAGAGAATTCTAGCTAATGCAACAGCCCATGAAAATCAAAAGTGGTACGTTTAATACTGTGTGCTTGAAATTCTGCCAAATGAAGTAGAAGGAACCAAAAATAAGGAAGCAAATTGACTATTACAAAGAGGTATCAAATCTTAGTGTAAAGAGATGGAAGTTGGAAAAATAATGGAGGGTGAAAGAGTAGCATAGGAGAAGGAATGGGGCTAAATTTACCTAAATACCAAGACAAACTAAAAAGGTTCTTGTTCTTAAGTTTATAGTCCAGAAGAGCATTTTAGTCACCATCACATCTGGTATAGCCCATGGACCCTTTCTCAGACTTATATTTTAAAATGCATGAAATAAAATATATAGAATTACTAAGGAAACAAATTATATTGAAACACATTTATCAAAATATTTTAAAAACAAGTTCATGGAGCCAAGGCTAAGAACCCTTGTATATAATTCATTGCAAATAAGGAAAGCTTGGATTTATTTCTTCTTTTTATTTTTTATTTTTAAAATGGCTTTGAAAAGCCAATATGTCCTGCATGAAGTTTTTCAAAAGGGGACTCTCAGAGTGAATGGGAAAGAGAACTGATTTTAGGTTTATGTGGATATATAGACTGGAGAGAGCTGGGCTCTGAAGCTCCTTTTGAGTTTCAGTTGATTCCCCACCCCACCTCACCCTCAAGAGTCAGGCTGATAAAGTAGATGGGAGTGCTGGCCTTGAAACAGGAGGACCTGGGTTCAGACCCCACTGCTGTCTACTCATTATCTCTTTTACTTAATTCTATGTGTCTTAGATAACTCCCTTAGACTTATCTGTTAGTGTGTATATGTACAGACATACACATATACTATATATGGTATATACGTTTGTGTATGTATATATGCACACATCTAGTATATCTTTATATGTACATATATCTAGTATATTCACACCTATCTGTTAGTATATACATATACACACATATGCATACATATACATATGTATACACACATACATATATTTGGAGATAGTTTTCCAAACTGAAGAATGGACTATTGCCTACCTGTCTTTGATGAGTAAAAAAAAAAAAAAAACCAAAAAAACTGGAAAATTATGGGCAGGGAAGGAGGTGGCTTTCCCTTGATAGTCGAGCTGGGAGCTGATGCAAATTGAACACTTGTAGAGGGACAAATTAAATTTAACAAATATTTATTAAGTATCTACTCTCATATGCTGGTCATTGTCCAAGGCACAAACAAAATGCTTCCGCAAGCAGCTTAAGTTCTACTGGGGAATATGGCATGAGCACATTAAGTATAACACTGAGTTGGGAGTAAAGAGAGACAGAAGGGATCACAGAAAGTTCTGAGGAAAATTTGAGTGGAGAGAGAACATTTTGAGCAGGGCAGATAAGAGAAGGCTACGGGAAGGAGGTGGTGACTGAGCCGAGTCCTGGAGGAATATAAAGATTCTGACAGGTGGAGGTGGCCTGGGTGACCACTCGTACAAAGACATGGAGGTGAGAGGTGGTATATAAAGGTGAGGGAACAACTTGGGTAGTCCAAGTTGGCCAGGAAAGTGAGTAATATTCTGAAGTAAGAACAGAGAGAGGGGTTGGAGTCAGATTGTGGAGGCCTTTGAATGTTAGGATAAGGAGTACAGAGGGAGGGGCAACTGGCGAACCGGCCCTGGAGTCAGGACCTGAGTTCAAATTTGACCTCAGACACTTGACACACTTACTAGCTGTCTGACCTTGGGAAAGTCACTTTAACCCCAATTGCCCTGCCTTCCCCCCTCCAAAAAAAACAACAAAGGAGTACAGAGGGCTAGAAATAAGAGTGGAGGAAGGTGTCTGGTGTCTCCAAGGCCTTTAAAGGGAGCATCCGCCTAACCAGCAAAGAGTGGTAGAGAAGGGAAGGTCTTCAGAATCGAGACATGTTAATTATAATGTGAACCTCCTTTCTTTGTATTTCCAGCCCTTAGGACAACACTGTGCACATACTAGGCATTTAATAAATTTTTATTGACTGATATGATTAACTTCTTATAGTAAGTAGATAGGTAAGGAAAGTTTCGACCTGGGCCCCCTTGATAGGCCTGTCCAGTGCTTATAACTTAATACTGAATCACTTCCTAACACCTGAAGGGAGGAAGGGGCTGGGAGACATAGTCCTATATAAATCGAGAGAAAGACCTCAAAGCCCAGGTCAAATGACACATGTAACATGGTAAAATAGAGTTCTGGAGTCCTGAAGGCCTGAGTTTAGTCCTTGCCTCTGACACTGCTGGGGCATATCACTTCATCTCTCTGGATCTTGGTTTCCTCATCTGTAAAAGGAAGGTTTTGGATTAGCTGTCCCCTGAGATGGATCCTTTCTAGCTTTATTTAGACTTCTGATCCTGAGTGGGTGGGGGGGAAAGAGAAGAAAACAGCTAGGGTCAATAGACTGGTGGTAGGCCTTATTTTTTTGATCACTGAGTCAATAGTGAAGGTGATCGTATGAGTAGGGGGCACACCCAGTGCTCAGCAGAGTGGGGGCACATAATAGGCATTAATAAATGCATATTGATTGATTGATTTTAGGAGAAGTAGGTCTTAGAATTTGAAATCTGAGCCTGGAAAAAGCTAGATGCCCCCGATTTATATCGTTCACCCTTCCTGCTTCTGAATGGGCAGCATGAGAAGCCGTACCTACCTTCAGACAGACCCCGAAGTTGCTGCCTTTCCTCATCTCCCTCAGGGCCCTTTAACGCTTCCATTATCCAAATAATATGTACTCAGGGGGAGCGGGAAGACAAGAGCCCTGTCTGCGATGGCCCCCTTTAATCCCGCACCTCGTCTCTGGGATCACGGCCCACTGGGCAGCAATCAGTGTTAGGCACGGAGTCAGTGGGAGGGGCTCTGGGCATGCTGATGCTGGACTTTCTCGCCTCCCCTGCCTCCCCCGCCTCCCCCATGCCTCCCGAGCCGATCATGAGGCCCCGTTAGCCAGGCCTGCTACTCCCACTTTGCCACCTCTCAGGCAGGATTATTTAAATGTTTATCCTTTCTTACTTCCTGACCTTACTTGTTTAGTCCGTGTTCCCCTGCCCGGCTCGTTTTGTGTTTCATGAGCTTAGCAAACCGTGGCCTCCAATTCCCCAGTTCTAGTGTTTTCACTTAAGATGAGGAGTGATGAGCCAAAGGTTTCAGGCTCAATCCTTGAGCAAAGGGCCGCTCTGACAGGGATTATTATTTATTTGTCATCTTGGATGTAATAAGCTGTAGGTACAGCATCGAGAGCCCTTGATTTATTGCGCTGTCTGCTGACACTAGCGGGACGTCGGCCGCCGCGCCGCCGAGGATGAATACCACACTGTCAGCTTTGTCGATCCGTCTCTGCCGCCGCGCTCCCTCTCATAACACATTCCCATTTCATGCCAGAATACATAAACAATCTTTCATTATTTTGATGCTTTTTTCATATTTGTTCTTTACAGAACATAAAGTTTGAATTTATGGGTTTCCTTTACATTATTTCAACACACTCCACCATTTTCCGGGTTTGTGGTTTAACTCTCAGAAATTGGCTGCCAGGTGATTTAGTTATTTTGGCTTTCGAGTTTTATAGTTATTTAATATCGCAATGCCAGATACGGGAGAAAATGTAGTGCATGGGATGTGTGGGATTTGCAGTTCAGACTCTTGTCATCAAGCTGGCCCTGATCCTTGGACAAGGTGTAGGGATTAAAGGGGCCGTCCAAGAGTGGGCTCTTCCTCTTTTTTCTCTACTTAATAAATATTGTTTGGATAGGGAAATAAATAGTTAAAGGGACCCGAGAGATGTGGGACAGGACAGAAGGTGCCAGGGCTGTTCGAAGGGAGACAGTGCTTCACACAGTGGTAACCAACCAGGGGTGTTGGCTAAATTGGTGATCCAAACATCATCCTCCATTTTCCTTGGCTTCCTCCAGCAGCCTTGTCCGGCATCATTCACTGTCTTGCTGAGTGTGTGTCGTCCCTCCTGCCCCATTCTAACATTCAGTTTCCTGCAGGTGACCAGTATCCTAAATTTAAACCTCCACCCGCCCCTTTCGCCGTTTTGTCTAGTTTTACTACCATTTTTGAGAGAAAGCAAATGGGTCTGGTTTGGTTTTTGTTTGCTTGAAATAGGCAGCCATCACTTCTTTCCCCTGGTGGGAACTAAGGCTGGTAAAATGGTTGGTATACCTACTTTATTTATTTTTATCAATTGTGAAATTTGTCCTGCTCACCAGTTCTGCTATAGGCCCTACTGAGACCATTTGAAAGTAATTCCCGCCTCTTCCAGTTTCCCTAAGATTTCCTCCTGTCCTCTACCTTTTTGCCATTCCCTCCCCCCTATTTTAAAGGACAATAAAAATTAAATCCTACGCAAATAACAAGTCCGCCTAGAAATCAGCCACGGCCTTTCAAGGAGGTACCTGCATATTATTTTTGTTGGGTGTTTTTCGTGAAATCGCTGGTTTGCCAAACATGACATTGGAGGAAAACATTATTAGTGTCCAGTGCCGCTTTATATAGAATTCTAATGATGTGCAAGTTGTTAGCGACTCTTCCTCCCATATTTATTTTGTATCTATTTTGTAAATGTTATGTGTCTCTTTAACCACGAGCTTGTGGTCCCCTTTCCCTGCGCAAGCTCCTTAAGAGGGGGACCTGTTTTTGTTTTTATTGTTGTATAATGCCCAGCACCTAGCATAGTGAGAAGTATTCGTAGGTGTTCAAAAGATGTTTGTTGATTGAATTAATTTTACTAATGGAATCTAATGCCACTTTTCCTGCAATTGCAGTTTATACATGTATATATGTATGCACACATATATAATACATGCATGTGCATGTAGATGTGTTTGTAAATATGCGTGTGTATAGGTATATGTGTATATATACATGCAGGAATGTTTTCCTATTTGATCTGGACTTGTGATTTAATAGTTACAGGGGAACTCTCTTTAGCAACAGATCAGGCCCTCTGTAGTAGTTGAGTGGTTAAGTGACTAAGCCAGGGTCACACAGCCAGCATGTGGCATGAACCCTGGTTGTTCTGACTCTGAGGCTGCCTATCTGTTAAGCCAAGCTGCTTCTATGAAGGTGCGGGTCTCTCTGTACACAACTGAATGTATATTTATATGCATACACACATATATGTATGTTGTATGTATGTATGTATGTCTTTCAGTTGTGTCTGACTCTTCCTGACCCCATGGACCTCTGTCTGTGGGGTTTTTTTGGTAAAGATACTGGAGAGGTTTGCCATTTCCTTTTTCCAGTGACAAACAGAGCTTAAGTGACTTGACCAAGGTCACACAGCCAGGAAGTTTCTGAACTGGATTGGATCTCGGGCCTTCCTGACTATTTCTATTCTATCCATTGTGCCATCTAGTTGGCTCTCTCTATATGTATACATGCATATTACTATATTTAAACCTCTGTCTTCCATAGAGAAGATGAGAAGGGTGAATTTTCCTTCTCATTCTAGGTCTGGTTAATTGTTCTTTAGTGACGTACAGTGGCCATTTGCTCAGTAAGGACTGATGATTTGCACAGAAGTGGCCATATTTGGTAAGGCAAAGTCCTTCCTGGGGATGCTGCTCATGTGTCCTCCATGATCAGAACCAGATTCATTTTGGGGGAAGGTCTTTGGTGTTCACATTTGACTGTAGGTACAAGAATGCTATGCTCCCCACCCTAGGTTCCTTGGAAGAAGAGGCCAGGGTAAGACTTTCTGCCAACTTGTTTTGAAGAGCACATCATTCCCACCCCCTAAGATGATAATGAACAGCAACCTTGAACGTTATAAATGCCACATAATTTTTTGTCACTTCTTCCCTTTCTCAGCAGTCTTCATTAGGACAGTAGGGAATTTGCTTACCTCACATTACATAGCACAGGCCTGTGCTGGCTAGAAGGGAACCCAAGTTAATTAATATGAGAAATTTGTTTTGTGTCCCTGGTTTAAAAAAAAAGACAGTGCAGGTTGGTGTTGTCAGCAAAAGCTGCTTGTCACTTTGACCTGTTCTGTTAAGTGTTTGATGTGTTTTCTCAGAGTAATCTGTGAATAACATTCTAGCCAGCCAGCAGAGAAACCGAGGGAGCGATAGCAGAATTAATATCTGGGAGCGTTGATAATTATATATCAGAATCTAATTTTTAGCACAGAAAATGTGTTAATGACAGAGAGGAAAACAAAAACCACTAGCTTCTCCCAGCAGGCCCCAAAGTGTCATTTATTATTTCTCAGCTGGATATCTATCAAGTTTATGGGTTAATTTTTCTGTAGACTGTTATTTATGGGTTTTTGTTTGTTTTCAGCCATCATTACTAACAATACGGTTAATAGCAATCATTTGTTATCCAGCACCAGGCGTGATGCCTCAGATGAGAGCACTGAACTGAGAATACTCATTTGGTAGCTGAATAAGGCTCTGACAGGGCCCATTTATAACAAGCTCATTCCATAATGTCCATCCTATTAATAAAATTTTGTTGCTGTCTAATTAGAGATGTCTGATGTGTGTAGTTGCAGAGGAGAGGAGAATTTCTGCTATAGCTTCCCCCCTCTGAGTCTCTTCTGTGACAACTCAAGGTCCCCTAGGCATTTAAGTCCCCAAGACAAAAGGGGTACAGGGTGGATTATGGCTATGAGTTTACACTAAGACCTGTAGCTATAATACCTGAGAGTTGGAGGGTGGGTTGAGAGGTGAGGTATGGTATTATCTCTTCAATCCCAGTTTTCTCCTTCTTTCTTATCTGTTTATCCCCCTCAGTTTGCTTACCAAATCTCCATCGATAACAGGTAAAGAAATGGAGCTGTTTTTTGTTAGTGTATCAGAACTTGGGCCTCCAATCAGATGTCATCTCCCTTCTAAGGAGCCACCTTGGGAGACTAGACACTAATTTTAGCAGTGCTACTATTGCTTTGAAAATTCGTGTAACTTCTAAACCTCAGAGCTATCCAGAAGTGGATTGAATCCCTGTGGTAGATGGTGAGTTGTTCTTAACCACTAGTGGTCTTCAAGTAAGGGCTGGGCTACAACATACCCAACTAATTTGTTGGGTGTTATATACAGAGAATTCTTATTTGCATATGGGTTCCAATCATCCTGATGAATATCTGGCCACTGGACCCAGATGGCTCTGGAGGAGAAAGTGAGCCTGGTGACCTTGCACAGCCCTCCCTCATTCAAATCAAAGTCAACTGCAAGTCATGTCATCATCTCCCTAATGTCATGATCTTCTTCAAGAATGAAGGACAGACACAACAACCAACAACACATGGGTTCAACTAGATGGCAGCCCTGGATATCTCTTCCACTTTTGAGAGTCTATGACTCCTCTTTAGAAATAGAGTCTTTTGAAACAGCCTCAAGGTTGTAAAGCTCAACCTTTGAGGATGAACTTGATCTCTAGAAATAGCCAAAAGTCACCCAAAACCAAGGCTAGTGAATCAGGTAGATGATTCAGGTGGGTATTAATTAGGATTTGGGTTAAAAGCAAACAAAACAACAAACTACAAAAAGAAAAGAAGTCAGTGTAAAGTCAATCAACAAGCATTTATTAAGTAACTGCTGTGTGCCAGGTATTATGCTAAGTTCTGGGGTTACAAAGAAAGGTAAAAGATAACATAGCTCACAGTCTAATGGGGAGATGGTATACAAACAACTATGTACAAACAAAATATAGACAGGATAAACTAGAGATAATCAATAGAGAGGCAGCATTGCCCTAAAGGGGGGTTAGCAAAGGTGTCTCGTAGAAAGTGGAATTTTGACTGAAAGAAGTTATATTTTCTCAGTTGACTTGTAAACTGTGGCTGTGGACAATTCCAAGGGGATTCCCAAAAATGTTTTGAGCTGAGACAACACCATTGGAAAATAGAGGCAGAGCCCCACAATGAAATTCCTTTGCTTCAGATATAGAAGTTTTGGCACATTGGTTACAAAATCAGTAACCAGTTATCTTATAGCCACCCTATGAGACCATAGTCCCATAGGCATTTGGAACTAGGAGAGACCTTGAGAGAAACTGAAGCCAAGCACAATGAAGGACTTGCTCAGCCTCACAGCAAGATTGTAATCACTAAATAAGACCACTGCTACTACTAACAGGTGGATATTGACATACGAGGTTAAGGTTTGTAAAGTGCATTGTATTTCTTGATCCTTCTAGCAAGCCCATGAGGTGAGTACTATTAGACTCCAGGGTAACTATGCCACATAAACAGTTTAGTGGAGACACTTTATAACAATGTCACTTTTAGACTCATTCCTTAAAGGTCATAGAGTGGTGATCATAGAATGTCCCAGATGAACAATGGACCCCTTATCAGTTTTTTTTTTAATTTTTTGGCTTCTAGTCCTGTCCACAGGGCACTGTAGTAATTAGATATGAGAAGGGTTCCTCTCACACGAAGACTCTAATGCATTCCAGTAAATAGAAGCTTAGTTGAATAAATTGCTTTGTTAACTGAGAGGGTCTCATATTCTAAATGTAATAAGATTTTTTTTCTCCCCACGGGGAAAAATGAAAGAAATGTGTAACCTTGGAAAGCTTTTATGCTCCTATTTGTTGCTAATTGTAAAGTTGCCCCCACATTGGGTGGGGGGAGGACAAACCCCCTCAAAACAGGAGTTGACAATTAAAGGAAGAAATCTTGCAGCAGTTTGGTGGATGCTTGCTCAGATTATACACCTTTGAATTAAGAGCACACAATCAGGCAGTACACTGAAGAATGTTTTAAAATAGTTTTGTTGCTAGGTAACTATTTTTTTCCTTTAGTAATCTTATTTTTTTCAACCTGAGAAATCTTTTGCAAATGATCTTTTGAATAAAAATGATTCTTTATTCACCCCCCCATCCTTTTCCCTTCCCAAAACCCTTCTTTGTTTTATTTTTAAAGGGAAACTTTTTTTCTTTTTGATAGAGCAGAAGAAAAATTTCCATCGTTAGCAGACTAGGAAAGTGTTATATAGATCCGAGCCTCTAGAAACCCTGGGCAGGTGTGCTGGGCTTTATTTTTTTCTTCCTAAACTGCACTTGACTAGAGCTTATCAACCCTTAATTAGTGATACATTTTCTCCCTGTGATTTCTATTGATGTGTTGTAGAGGGAAGACGGATTGAGCCTCCACCTGACCAGTGTGTGAATTGTTTTAGAAAATTCAGCCAACATCTCTCTCTCTCTCTCTCTCCATCCCCATCTCCCCTCCCCTTTTCTCCCTCCCTCTCTGTCACACTCACTCTTACACATACATGCACACACATGCACACAGCCTCTCTCTCTCCATCTCCCCTCCCTTTTTCTCATCCTTCTCTGTCACACTTACACACACACACACACACACCCCTCTCTTTCCATCTCCTCTCCCTTTTCTCCCTCCATCTCTCTGTCATACTCACATACACAGCTTCCTTCTCCATCTCCTCTCCTTTTTTTCTCTCTCCATCTCTCTGTCATACTTCTCCTCTCTCTCTCTCTCTCTCTCTCTATCTCCCCTCCCTTTTTTCTCCATCCTTCTCTGTCACACTCTTACACACACACACACACCTCTTTCCATCTCCTCTCCTCTTTTCTCCCTCCATCTCTCTGTCACACTCACATACACAGCTTCTCTCTCCATCTCCTCTCCTTTTCTTTCTCTCCATCTCTCTGTTACCTCTCTCTCTCTCTCTCTCTCTCTCCATCTCCTCTCCTCTCTCTCTCTCTCTCTCTCTCTCTCTCTCTCTCTCTCTCTCTCATCTCCCCTCCCTTTTTTCTCCATCCTTCTCTGTCACACTCTTACACACACACACCTCTTTCCATCTCCTCTCCCCTTTTCTCTCTCTCCATCTCTCTGTCACCTCTCTCTCTCTCTCTCTCTCTCTCTCTCCCTCCCTCCCTCCCTTTTCCTCCTTCCATCTCTGTCACACTCACTCTTACACACACACAGCCTCTCTCTCTAGTTCACTCTTTTCCCCCCCATTCCCCCCCCTTGAAAAGGTGAAAAGCAGGACGCTAGGAATTAGGTTGGGTATTAGTGTTTTTGCTTGCCTGTGCAATAGAAACCGACAAGCGCGGGGCCCTCCGTCAGCAGATCAGGGAACGCAGATGGGAGGCGGAGGGCTCCCTGGTGGCAGCAGTATTGCTGGGATGTGATTGTGAGCGCCAGGATGAAGTCAGCGCTGACAAAGTGTGTGGATTGATGGATGGACAAAGCTGGGAACTGGATGTGAGAATGGATGAGGGCAGAGGGGGAATTTAACACAGACAAACAGAATGAAAGACAGAGAGGAATTGCCTGCTCAAGTATTCCCGCACTCAGATCCCACAGCAATTTACTTACTGCTAACAGAGCGCAGGAGGCTTGTTTGCATCTTTGCAGTTTCTCTTTCAGTATCTGGAGAGGCCACACCGCAGACGGAGCCTGCAAATGCCAGCTAGGGTTTTCCAGGCTCATTCTGCCGCCCCCCCCCCCTTTTTTGGCTTTCGCTCTTCTTTGCTTAATTCAAACGGAGTACTTGATTATTTCCAATAAGTTCACGCAGTGTTTCCACAGAATGCGTTTTCTTTCCCCTGCCATTATTTCAACGTTTCCACTAAATTTACCTTAATCATTTATTGTCGCTTTAGTATGGTAAATAACAATATTTACCCGCTCCTTTGGAAACTGATGGCTCTGGAAGAAGACATATTGTTCCTTTATGAAGGCATGCGATAATAATGATTGTGCATGCTTCCTATGAAATCCTTTGTGTCAGGGAAAAAAGTTAGTTGCTTTCTTTATCCAATCCTGGAGTGTTCTTGAGTGACTGGAGCCTTGGAAACAGTTTAATTTAAAGGGGGAATGTTATCACTGTTCATTCTAGCCGAGTCTCCACCTAGGCTAAGCAAAGAGAAACTGAGGAGAAGGGGCGAGGGCAAACGAATCTCTTCTGAAAAAATTCCTATATAGTTTATGAAACTTTTGCTGTTTAAAGGATAGTTTCAGAAATTGAGAGAAAAAACAACTCAAGACTTAAGAATCGGAAAACTATGACAATTTTAAAAAATGTTTCAAGGTAGAGAATTAGAGAAATGGAAAACTATGACATAAAAATAAAATGTTGCAATATAATAATCTGAGGTTCTTAGATTTCCAAGCTCAAAATTTGTGGTTATAAGTGTGCTCCCCTGTTTAAATAGTTTTCTGAAAACAAAAACTCTTAATGGAGGCAGCATGGAGTTAGTGGAGGCATAGAGAGTGAGAAGGACAGCAGCAGGCCAGTGCACATACCTAAGAGTCAAGAATTTCAGGTTATGGGTTCAGATCCTAACTCTGACACAAATTGGCCTTGTAATCATGTGAGTGGCTTTGGAGCTACCCTTAAGGTACCCAGAGTACCTTGTGATGTAACTGCTTTGCACCTTTGCCAAAATGTGTAGTTTCAGACAAAAGGTCTCTGGGGCACCAGGGGAGGTTCCAGTTCAGCTCTTTGAGAGAACCCCTGGGATGCTCAAGTGAGCTGCTTTTACAATTAGAGCCAAGGTCTTTGGAGAAGGGCCTTGGACTTGCTAGAGATGATGAATGGGATGGTTTTTTAATGAAATTAATAAGTTGTCTATTGCATCGAGATCCATGAGACATATTTTCAGGTTTGGCATAGATTATCTATCACTCCGACTTTTAAAAGTGAATTTGTCCTGTAGCCTAGCACCCGTTTTTCCTCCTTCAGACAGAAGACTATGGAAGATTGGAAGCCTTTCTGGTCATCTTGTCCATATCTAACATCATTTTTGGATAATATGAGTTCAGAGCCTGCTAACCGCTTGGATATTGTATTGTATATTAATCCTGGTATTGAGTAATTTTTCAAAGGTTGAAAATTTGACAAGTGATAAAATTAAGTTTTCTCAACCTGGCTTGCATGCAGTTCAAAGGCACAGCCTGACTTAATGGATGGCACCAGGGCCTCTTCCTCCTTGTAATATGGAAACCAGGGTTATTAAAGGAGATTGGAATCTTAGGGGGGAAAAGTTGGGAACTTATTATGTATTAGGTTGCTAAGCTGAGTTGTTTCTTCCATTTCCAGTGGAGTTTTCTTCCTTTTGTGGGCCTCTTGCTACATTTGCCCATTTTCTGTCTTATATTATTTAGGAGTTAGCTGATATTTCCTTCAAAATTCTAGTTGCTTAACTTCCTGCGATTATAAGATTCTGAGCAGAAGAGTGGTCATTTAGTCCAGCCTCCTCTTTTATCTTAAATAAATGCAGAAATAAGATCCAAAGAGATGACTCAGTAACTTCTCTTCCTTAGAGGTTCATGTTATCAGCTCATCTTAATTCTATGCTTTCCTTTTGTTAATTATTTCTTATTTATATATGGTTTGCTTTGTATATATTTGTTTGCATCTTGTATCCCCAATTAGACTGTGTGCTCCTTGAGGGCAGAGACTATCTTTTGCCTCTTTGTATCCCTAGTGCTTAACACAGTGCCTGACACATAGTAGATGCTTAATAAATGTTGATTGATTGATTGAAAAGAAGTAATCTGCCCAAAGTCATGTAAGTAATAGGTGGTAGAGCTGAGTTTTGAACCCGTACATTTGGACTACTTTGTTAGTGTTTGTTTTTTGTCCGTGTTGTGTGAGTCTGCATCTATTTGTAGAGCTGGGTTTGCGTTTTATTTTTGTTTGATCTAATTAACTAATTATATGATTTTTTAATTATTCCCTTTTAACATTTCACAAATAAAAACCAAGGCAGCAAGGTGGTACAGTGATAGAGCACTGGACCTGGAATTAGGAAGACTCCTATTCTTGAGTACAAATCTGGCCTCAGACACTTACTAGTGGTATGACCCTAGGCAAGTCACTTAACGCTGTTTGCCTCAGTTTCCTAATCTGTAAAATGAACTGGAGAAGGAAATGGCAAACCACTCTAGTATCTTTGCCAGGAGGAGGTCACAAAGAGTTGGCCATGACTGAAAAGAAACACTTACACATTTATATAATATCTATGTATATATTATATACGTTCATATTCTCTGGCTCATGAACACATTCAGTCAACAGCTGGTCAACAGTCGGTGAACATTATAAGCCCTTACTATGTGCCAGGCACTGCGCCAAGGGCTGAGAATACAAATGCAAGCAAAAAGACAGTGCCATTAAGCCTCCAGGGAGCTTCCATTCTAATGACGGAAAATAAGAGATAAAAGGCAGCTGAACAGGAAGAAGGGAGTAGAAGGTACCCAGTATGGAGACATCATTGAAAAGTACAAGGTGGGAAATAAAGCTCAGCCACTTACTAATTATGTGTCCTTAGGCTAATCACTTAGTTTTTCTGAGCCTCAATTTGCTCGACTTGAAAATGAAGGAAGTGGGCCAGCTTTTCTCTGATGTCCCAGTGAGCTCTAACTCTAAGATACCAATATGGCTGGACATTCTTTTAGGAACAAAAAGCTAACCCAGTGGCTAG
The DNA here is from genome assembly GCF_011100635.1 of Trichosurus vulpecula. Lineage (NCBI taxonomy): Eukaryota > Metazoa > Chordata > Mammalia > Diprotodontia > Phalangeridae > Trichosurus > Trichosurus vulpecula. Next base: position 58,031,625 of record NC_050580.1, read on the forward strand.
AGTTTCATCTTGCTCTCTGTGCCAATAGGCAGACCCTGTTTGCACACTCACTTCATCATAGGTATAAAGTATTTCTAGATTGAATGTGTTCTCACTTTGGAGAATGTTGGAGTATTAATATACCTTTAATGTATTACTTTAAATGAAAACGATGGAAATGGAGACAATTAGCTAATTAGGTCAGACCAAAATAGCTTCTCTCAGTAGACTACAATACATCGAGGGAGTCACAACTTGTCCCACAATTAGACCTAGACTCATGGTGCTGTAGAGTCAGAAGACCTGGGTTCGAATCCAAGTGCCACACTCATTTATCCCTGTGTGACTTAGAGCCCCCAACTTGGGGCTTGGGGCACTTCACTCACTCGCTCAATCAGTCAACATTTAGTGAGGACCTACTATGTGCCATTTAATTCAAGAAACATTTATTGAGTTCATATTATGTATCAGGCACTATTCTAGGCATTGGGGATAAAAGGACAAAATCTGTCTATATTATGTTTATATACACACATACATATGTGTATGTATGTATATGCATATGTATGTATATGTGTATATATGTATGTGTATGTATAAAACTGAGTCCCAGAAAAATTAAGTGATTAGCCCAAGGATGCACAATTAATAGGTGGTAGAGCTTTCTTTCTCACCAGGCTGCACTCTTGTACTCCTTAATGATGTCTCCATACTGGGTACCTTCTACTCCCTCCTTCCTATTCAGCTTCCTTTTATCTATCATATTCCCTCATTAGAATGGAAGCTCCTTGGGGACTTACAGGTGCTGTCTTTTTGTTTGCATGCATTTGTATTCTCAGTGCTTGGCACAGTGCCTGGCACATAGTAAAGGTTTAATTAATGTTCATTATTTACTGACTAGGTGATTGACTGGATATGTTCATAATGTGTGTGTGTGTGTGTGTGTGTGTGTGTGTGTGTGTTTGTAATCAATCCCTGCTGTAAAGGAACTTGCATTTTACCGGCCCTCAGTTTCCTCTGAAAATTGGGAGTTTGGATCAGACGATGTCAGAAGTTTTCAGCTCTGGTTGTTATGGAGGGAAATATTAGACAAGAGTATGATAGGTATGGAGTGAGCAGCATTGATCATGTGTGCTGTAGAAAAGTAGTATGAAACTTAAGTAGAAACATGGCTACTAAACCCTACATAAAGATCCCCGTGGAGGCATATTGATTTAGAAAATCACATATTAACATTATCTGTGTTCTATTGTGTTTTTATTTATTTCATTAAATATTTCCCACCTTGATTTTAATTTGGTTCAGGAACACTTTGGAAGATGGCTCAGATATGGAATATCCAAGAGGAGGAGGAAAGGAGGCATTGTAGGAAGACGGATCATTGTGGGCAAAAGTATGGAATCATGATAAGACAACAGGTCATAGGAGATGGAAGAGACCTTAGACATCATTTAGTCAAAAGCTCCATTTTACACATGGTGAGGAAGCATTCACGTAGGGAGGAGTAATAGGCTATTAGGTCTAAAGAGGTACACAGGAGCCAGAAAAGGGCAGCTGTGTGCTGCAGTGGATAGAGTGGTGGACTTGGAATCAGAAAGATCAGAGTTCAAATATGGCCTTAAACACTTCCTAACTGTGTGACCCTGGACAAGTCATTTAGCCCTGTTTGCCTCAGTTTCTTCATCTGTAAAATGAGCTGGAGAAGGAAATGGCAAACCACTCCATTATCTTTCCCAAGAAAACCCCAGATGGGATCACAAAGAGTCTGACACAACTGAAAATGACTAAACAAGAAGGACGATGTGTGACTTTGGGCAAGTCATTTAACTAACTTTGTAAGCCTCATTTTCCTCATGTGTAAAATAAGGATAAAAATTGTACCTGCCTTTACATGGTTGCTGTGAGGATCTAGTGAGATAAGATATGTAAAGTACTTGGCAAACCTTAAGGCATTGTATAAAAACTTGCTATTATAGTAATGATGATAATTGTTATTATTATGGTTTCCAAGTGCCAGGATGAGGACTTAGACTATCCAGGGGGAAAATAGTTGATTCCTACCCTCCTTGGAAGCCTCATTTCCAACTCTGGAGGCTGCTTAAAAAATCCTGGAGGGTCTTGTGTTAGTGCCAGTCCATTCCCTTGGGCTGTGTTTTCTTTGTGTCGGAAAGGGGCCTGGAGTGGGCCATTTGGGCTGACTCTGCTTCCCCCTCCCCTGTCTCTGATGACTTTGGTGGCGGAGGTCCATTTTCATAAATGGTAATTTCAGGAGCACATTTACTCCACATAAAAGGAGAGTGAATCCGTTTATAATAAATCTTGGTGCGGTGTGCCTGCTATCATTCCCTTCATTTGACCTTGGTGGAGCAGGCTGATGGGGCAGTGAAAAGTGTGTAATGAAAAATGAGTGAGCAGAGTGAAGTGAGCAGTGAATCCGTCTTGTGTGTGATTAGCTGTGAAAATCTCACAAACATGGCTTGGAGTCACTTTTCTCTCTCAACCCTTCTTCGAATCTCCCCAGCACCCCATCCTAGGTACCCTCCTCCCACCATCTTGACATTCCACATGGAATCTTTTGCCAAGTAACTGTGTCATATCAGCCATACCGATTGGGCCCCTTTGCCCTCAGAAAGCTAAAAGGAAGGATGTCCCATGCTGAGAGTGTTGGTAACAGGCTAGGCAGGGTCCAAGCCATTGCAGAGATTGCCAGTCTGGAGCTCAGGAGTGGCTTAGCTTAAGCCTGAGGAATGCTTGGAGAAAGCAGGGTGGCACACCAAGGATATGTGAAGCCTGGCACTGTAAATCTGCAGTTATAGCAAAGGACTCAGTGACTCGAGGTTGAGGTTTCCATTAGATCCATTTGAGGCGTCAAGCCCTGTAAAAGCCACAGCAACCAGGGGCGGTAAATCAGACTTCCCTGGGAATCCTGGAATTCTGCTCTGGACGGCTGGAACACGTAAAACGCAAAGTTGCCTTTAATGGTGTGGTTTTTACTGGGGCGCGGTGGAAGCTAGCTTTGCGTGGGGCCTGCTGAGTGGCTCCCTGGATCTCAATTCCTTGCTGCAGCTAGTTTGTGTTTTATAGGCGCTATCGTTGCCAACCTCTCAGTGTGAATTCTGTAGGGTGGGGAGCATCCATCTGGCTACCAAGGCTGGAGAAGTTTGGGCAACTTTTCTCACATCAGAGTGTAGATTTCAAATATTTCCCCTGAATATAGAAAAGACACTGTGTTCATTTTAAGAGCCAGAAGAGAGAAGGATGTTTGGGGAAAGAGGCCTACCTTCTTGAGTTCACTCATGCTAGCTAGATTTATGATGGTAGAGTTTTGGGGGTTATTTTATTTTATTTTATTTTTTTCTAGCATGGGTCCTTTTAAATAGTAATAAACAAAACAATAGCAACATAATCCATTCGGCAAAGCCTCCGTGGTTTGGACCATTTTGGGAGGAAGCCATTCTGAATGAGTGATAGGGGAAAAATTGTTTTATTGTTTTCGAATATATGTCTCCATAGTTGGAAAATAGAGGCTCTTAGGTTCACAACTTTGGTATTATTCTTGACCATTCATCCTCCCTCATTGCACATATCCAATTAGTTGCCAGATTTTGTCATTTCTATCTCCAAAACATCTCTTACCTTTGCTTGTTTTTCTCTAGTCACACCACTGCCATCTTTACTCCTAGCCAACTTTATTTCAGTGAGTACTGATTGGTCTCCTTGCTTCAAGTCTCTTCCTACTTCAGTTTATCTTCCACACTGCTTCCAAAGTCTTTCTTAAAAGGGCAGATCTTTTTTGACTCAATCTATTCTAATGGCTTCCTATTTCTTCTAGAATCAAACATTTAATACTTTGCTTAGCTTTTCAATTCTTTCTTAACCTTGCTTCAACCTAGCTTTCCAGATTCTTTATCTTCTTTATTTCTCCTCATCTACTCTATGATGTGGCCAAACTAGCCTTCTCTTTGTCCTCACACATGACATCTCATTTCCTGTCTCTATGCCTGTCCACAGGCCATATCCCATGCCTAGAATGCACTTGCTCCTTTTCTGTGCCTCATAGAATCCCTGTCTTTTTTGCAGACTCAGCTCAAGCACCACCTTCTACAGGAAGCCTTTCCTGATCTACTAATTTGCTATTATTCTCTCTTAAACTACCTTTTATTCAGTTATTTCGGATTGTGTCTCTATATTATATGTATGCTAATATCTACTAGTAATCTTTATTGCCTTTTCCATCAGAAAATTAGTTCCTGGAGAATAGGGATTTTTTCATTCTTTATATTTGTATCTCCTGAGTTAAGCACAGTTCCTGACACATTTTAGGCACTTTTAAAAAGTATTTATTTATTTTTAGTATTTTTTTCTTTTAAATTTTGAGTTCCAGATTCTCTCCCTTATTCCCACTCACTGAGAAGGCAAGCAAAGTGATGTCAATTATTTACATATGAAATTATGCAAAACATTTCCATATTAGTCATATTGCAAAAAAAGCTAGAAAATTACACTTCCTTTTCCACTCAAAGTTAATCAGTTCTCTCTCTGGATATGGATAGCATTTTTTCATCATGAGTTCTTTGTGATTAATTGTCTTGGATCATTGTATATGTCAGGGCAGCCAAGTCTTTCACGTTGATCTACATTATGACATTGCCGTTATTACGCATAATGACCTCTTAGTTCTTACTTTACTTTGCATCAGTTCTTATAGTTTGGCCATGATTTTTCTGAAACTACCCCCCCTTAATTTCTTATAGTATAATAGTACTTCATCACAATCATACACAACTACTTGTTCAGCCATTCCCCAGTTGATGAGCATCTCAATTTCCAGTTCTTTGTCAACACGAAAAAGAAGTACTATAAACATTTTCATACATATAGGTCCTTTTCCTTTTTCTTTATTCTCTTTGGGATATGAACCTAGTAGTCCGATTGCTGAGTCAAAGGGTATGCACAGTTTTATAGCCCTTTAGGCATAGTTCTAGATTGTTTTTCAGAATAGTTGGACCAGTTCACAACGCCACCAACAGTTTATTAGTGCGCCTATTTTCCCTAATCTCCTCGAGCATTTGTCATTTCTGATAAGTGTTAGGTGGTACCTCAGAGTTGTTTTAATTTTCATTTCTCTAATCAGTAGTGATTTAGATAATTTTTTCTTTTTTTGATCATTTTTTCATATAACTATATGTAACTTTAAATTTCTTCTTCTAGAAATTGCCTATTCATATCCTTTGACCATTTATCAGTTGGGGAATGACTCTTATTTTTATAAATTTGACTCAATTTCCTATATATTTGAGATATTAGGCCTTTATAAGAGAAACTTACTATACACATTTTTGATATTACTTCATTGCTTATAGTACATTTTAGCAAAATGCAGTTTCTCTGATTTTATCTTTTAATTAGGTCTATTTTAGCTTTTACTTTGCTTGAGATCATGATTGCTACCCTTGCCTTTATTAATTCAGCTGAAGCATGATATGCTGCTCCAGCCCTTTATTTTAACTCTGTGTCTTTCTGTTTCAAGTGTATCTCTTGTAAACAACATATTGTTGGATTCTGGTTTTTAGTCTATTCTTCTGTCTGCTTCCATTTTATGGGTGAGCTCATCCCATTCACATTCACAGTTATGATTATTAACTTTGTATTTCCCTCCATCCTATTTTCTTCTGTTTATCCTTCTCTCTCTCTTTTTATCTTATCCCCTCCTCAAAAGTCTGTTTTGCTTCTGATCACTGCCTCTTTTAATTTAGCTTCCTTTTTTATCATTCTCCTTTTCCCCTCCCCAGACCTCTTATCCTCCTTCCCTCCTATTTCTCTATTGGGTAAGAGATTTCTATGCCCAACTGAGTGTGTATATATTTTCTTCTCTCTTTGAACCAATTCCAGTGAGAGTGAGGTTCAAGCATTGGCCATCAATCCCCCATTTTTCCATCTACTATAAAAGCTCTCTTTTGCATGCCTCTTTTATGTGAGAATATTTTCCACATTCTACCTCTCCCCTCCCCCTTCTCCCAGTGCATCCCCCTTTCTCATCCCTTCATTCTTTTGTTTTTTGAGATAATCCCAACATGGTGGACTGACCCTCATATCCTTTATCTATGTAGATTCCTTGTAACTGCCCTACTAATGATAAAGTTCTTGGGAGTTACATGTATAATCTTCCCATATAGGAATGTAAACAGTTTAATTTTATTAAATCTCTTATGATTACTTTTTCATGTTTGCCTTGGTTGCAATCCTAACTCCTTTGCCTTCTAGAATATATTCCAGGCCCTCCACTCCTTTAACATGGAAGCTGCTAAATCTTGTGTGATCCTGTGACTCCACAATGTTTGAGTTATTTTTTTTTCTGGCTGCTTGCAATATTTTCTTCTTGACCTTAGACCTCTGGAATTAGGCTATTACATTCCTAGAAGTTTTCATCTTGAGATATCTTCTAGGAGTTGATTAGTGGATGCTTTGAATTTCTCTTTTACTCTCTCATTCTAAAATATCAGACAGTTTTCCTTGATAATTTCTTGAAAGATGACATCTAGGCTCTTTTTAAAATCTTGGCTTTCAGGTAGTCTAATAATTCTTAAATTACCTCTCCTCAATCTATTTTCCAGATAAGCTTTTTTTTCTGATGAGATATTTCACGTTCTATTTTTTTCATTCTTTTGTCTTTGTTTTGATTTTTTTTTTGATGTCTCATGGAGTCACTAGCTTTCAGTTGCTAATTTTAATTTTTAAGGAGTTATTTTTTTCAGTGAACTCTTTTTTTAACCTCCTTTTCCATTTGGCCACTCCTGATTTTTAAGGAGTTCTTTTCTTCAGTGAATTTTTGTTCATCTTTAACCATAAGGTCAATTAGTTTTTTTAAGGTGTTGTTTTCTTCAATATTTTTGTGCCTTTTTTTTGCCAAACTGTTAATTCTCTTTTCATAATTTGCTTGTATCATTCTCATTTCTTTTCTTAGTTTTTCCTCTGTCATTCTTCTCTTTAACTCTTCCAGGAATTCTTGAAGGACTTGAGTCTAATTAACATGTCTTCGAGGCTTTGTTTGTAGCTGTTTTCATATTGTTTTCTTCTTCTGAGTTTGTGTCTTGTTCCTCCCTGCCACTGTAGTAGCTTTTTATGGTCAAGTTCTTTTTTTTTGTTTGTTTGTTTGCTTGCTTGCTTGCTCACTTTCGTAGTCTATTTCTTGATTTTGAACTTTATGTTGAAGTTGGACTCTGCTTACCTGGGGGTGGGAAGGCCCTGTTCCCAACTTTAGGCTTTTTTGTGCTTCCAAGGGTAGTGTGATCCTGGGAGAGGTGTGGTCACGACTCTCCTGGTCTGTGCCCTGGTCTTTACCAAAGAAGGGACCCTATTCCCCTGCACTAGCGTTCTTACTGCTCTTGACCCTGGAACTATGACCAAATCCCCTGCTCTCCTGCAGCTCAAAGTGCTAGTTTGGAACTACTACCAGGGTTCCTGCTCCCATGTGTGCTCCCTCCTGCCAGTGCTTCTCTCCACTATGGAACTGACCCAGAACTGCTTATGAGCAACAGAGTAACCAACCAGCACCGGCTACACTCAGTGTTAGCAAAGGGTTCCCTGTAATCTCTTTCTGACAAGCAGTCCGACTCCCTTATCTCTCAGCTGAGAGCTTTTGAAACTGCTGCTGCCTTTGTTGCAGCTGCTTCAATGGCCTATATAGCTGGGACTTCAACCACATGGACTCCTGGCAGGCCCGTATCCTAGTATAACTGACCTCTCCTGCTAACCTCCTAAGTTGTCTTAGAAAAATGGAAAAATTTCTACTCTGACCTTCTGTTGGTTCTGCCATTCCAAAACTTGCTTCGAGGAGTTCTTTTAAAGTTTTTTGGAGGGGAATGTTGGGAGAGTGCAGCTGGGTTGTTGCCTCTCATCCACCATCTTGGCTCTACCCTGACATGGTAGGTATTTAATACATTTTTATTGACAGGTGCCAGAGGTGGTTCAGTGGATACAGCAATTGACCCTGGGGTCAGGAAGACCTGAGTTCCAATCTAATGACAGACACTTGGCTAGCTATGTGACCCTGGGCAGGTCACTTATTCTCTGTCTTTCTTACTTTCCTCATATATAATATGGGGATAATAATTACATCTGCCTCCCTGGGCTGTTGTGAGGAACAGAAGAGATAGTATTTATAGCATGTTTAGCACAGTGCTTGGCACATGGGTAGCACTGTATAAATGTTCTTTATTATTACATTAGCTATCCTTACCTTGCCAGGTTATTGTGAGGTTAAAATGAGTTGATATTTGCAAACCTTAAAGTCATATATAAATGCTATTATCATTTTTTATTGCAACTGCTTTAATGAAGAGATAAAAGCTAATTTAATCATTTTACCAGTTGTTTATCTATTTAAATGGACACCTAGGATTTTTGAAAATAGTATTATCATAAACTAGGCAAGACATGATTCCCACAATCTTATTTACCCAATTTGTTGCTCAGCAAACTCAAAAAAATCATTTATTCAGTTGGCATCATTGTGGATAAAGCAAAAGGCCCACTGAAGCCAACTTTGGTCCTACTTAGCACAAATACCAAGTTAGCAGAATCAAATGACCAAGATTTTACTGATCAGTAATATTTGATGGTAAAATTATATTCAGCAGCATTGCAGAACTTTGTGGTACAGGGTAAGTTTGTCTTTCATTAAGTCAGGCCTTCTAAGTACTAAGCATTGCTTCCACACTTACCCCCAAATTATGTGGACCTTATGCCTCTCAGCATACACTTTCAAGAGCACAGAGAAGAAAATCTCTACCAATACCCAGGAGCTGGGTTTTGTGACAGAACTCTGTTGTACTGAATACTCAGAATAAATCACACCATCTTGTGGGATCATCAGAAGGGGCTTAGGAGAACTCAAACAGAAAATTAGGGTGACTTCTCATTTTTCTTTCATTTCCCTGAAGACTTAGGCCTCTAGCAAATGTTCTAAGATTGACAATTGCATAACATGTCAGAACAGTTAAGTAATCCTTCAATTAACACTCAGTACTGTAATACCTCATGGGCCTCACAATTTAAAAGGGACATGAGAAACTTGGATAAGGTCCAGAGGAAAGCCACAAAGATGATGGAAGGGTTGGAATATAAGGCCTATCAAAAAAGGTTTAAGGAATTAAGATTATTTGGCACAGGAGAGAGAAGGGTGCCTGATGTCTTAGCAGCACTCTTAAAGAGTATGAGAGGTTTGATATAAAGGGGAAAATGACTGTGGGTTGAATGAGAGGAAACGGGCTTTGATTTCAGCATATGGAATATGGAAAAATTTTATGTTTTAATTTATACTTACTAAGGTTGGAAACTTATTGGACATGTCAGACATACTCTTTATAGGTGTGGATTAGACCAGGTGGCCTTGGTGTCTCTTCTGACTCCGAGATTCTAGAATTCTGTGAGGCTATGAAATAAATGACCCAGAAAGTTTTTCCAGTGTCTGTTGCTGGAGGTTTTTGTTTGCAAGCAAGGTGTGTGCACATCCATCTGAGATACTTCAGATGTCATTCTCTCAAAAGACAAAGTGTTTAATTTTTCCAAGTCACAAACAAAGTAGTCATACTCAAACACAAACTAGTCATATTCTATTTCTCCAAAGACTTAAACCAGAAAGAAAAGGAAATTCTAGGAGAAGACCCAAGCTGTTTCAGCTATTTTGTAGAGATTGCAATTTTTTTAATGGGGGGGAAAATAGAGTATTGGTTGTGGTAACTCCTTGTGAACCTTAGGTGCCCATTACTTTTGCTATGTAATTTCTTGGATCTTTCAGGTACGAGAAAGCAAAGGAAATACAGAAAGAAAACCTAAGAAGTTCTAGTTGAGAGATACACTCATTTTTCTACTTTTTCAAAATGAATACTGTATATAGGAGATGTCTTGATGGAACAAAAAAATGGGAATGTTTAAAATTTTTTTTAAAATGGAAATATTTAAGGAGAGGTCTGTTAAGTTAGACACTGAAATACTAAGTACTCAAATATCTCTAAGGTTGCATCTCTCTCCCTTCTGGAAAGTTCATATTTCAACAAGACAAAATATAAACTTGTATAATGTGCTACAGAATTTTAAATAAATAAAGCATAATAGAAAAATTGTTTCTCTAAATTTGAAATAATAAGTAGAGTGAGCCTTTTTTCCTAATCCTGTAATTCAGACTTGTGAACTCAGTTACAGTAGAGCAAGATTTGGGGAAATATAAAAATAAGTTAATGTATGCCAAAAAAATGAGGGGTAAGAAATAAGGGAGAGAGTGAAGCTTCTCCCTGAAGGGCAATTTGATATATATTTTTTCTTATCTTTTATTTCCTATCATTTTTATTTTAGACCCATGGCCCACCAAAATGGCGCCTTTGAATATTGCTCAATGATTAATTTGACTGGAGGGGAAGATTCTGGTTCAGAAAAAATACAATGGCATGTGAACATTTGATTAGTCATCAAGCACTTATGAAGCCCCTGATGCATTCCTGAGCCTTGTAACGGGTCCTGGGATTAGTCCACCATAGGAGGGGTCTAAATGGGAAGAGAAACATGTGTCAGATGGAACCAACCAGGAAATGATTACAAGGCTAGAGAGGAGCCAGTTTGAGATAGCATAGTATGGATGATATCCACATGGAGAAAGAATAGAGACAGGAAGGATTATGGTGGGGCTGAGGTGAGTCAAAGAATTCACAAAGATGATTCAAGTCACTTCAGCGTCACCTCATTAGCTACTGTGCTTCAATTCTCTGGTGTATAGAGAATGCTTCAAACGGTAGTTGGAAGTGCCTTAGGAGTGTTGGGATTTTCAATAAATACGTATTTAGAGGCCAGTGGTCTTTTGCATCACCATTTTCTATTGGTTAAATTGAAGGGATTCCCAATTTGTAGTCTTATTAGGCTCCCAAATTACTGGAACAATCCAAGCTTTAGACCCTGTCCCTCAAGCGCTTGTTTCCAAGGATGAGGAAAAGATTATTTTTTTCACATTTTTTTTTCACATCTGATGATGTTGTTTTGTCTTTGGCATGTATTATGTATGTCTGTGATCTCATCAGTGTGGGGAAGTCTCAGTATGGAGATAGCCTCCAACAATGCAGTTCATAGGTCTGGACCAAATACTCCATTTGACATACATGTATCTATATCATATATATAGTATTATAAATGTACTCTATGGAAAATTTTATAATTAAAATATGGAAAAGGAGAAAAATATTCTAAGATGTGGGGGGCATGGCCAAAAATGAAGGGAGAATCCTTTGTCCTTGAAATGAAAAAAAGAAAAAACAATCCAAACCTTCCCGATCATGATGGAATTTCTGGAATTCTAGGCTGTAGTCTTAAGGTAGGCTAGAATCCGCATTCTTTCGGCTAAAAGAGGCACTGGAGAGGCAGCTGGGCTCCTTTCCCCATTTTCCAGCCCAGCTCTGCTATGCACAAAGGTCCTTTTCTAGGTGACATATCATGTTATATTCCAAAGTACACTTTCTTTTAATTTACAACTTAATTTTCAACCTAATTCAGAAGATTGATACTATAATGCTATTTGCAGAAGTATTGAAATGTCAGTAAGTTTTATTGTCGTAATAAAGAGTATTCCATATATCACACACTCTATAGGGAGCCCTGCTTTTTGCATAGATCTTCGTAGCAACAACTGGTGGCTTAAATGCTGGCAATCATTAATTTTTAAAGAAGACACGGTTATGACGAGTTGAGGAATTAAGGCTGGTGGTGAAGAATGAACTTTAATTTTTTGACACTTTTTTGAGGTGGGCGGTGGGGGGAGATGGCGCCTGTGCGTGTGTGCATTTTGCATGCTAAGGTGAGGCAGCAGCCGGATGATAAAAAATGGCCCAAATCCCAGGTTCCTAATACTTAAAATGCTGTCTGCTCGTAAAAGATTTCAGTCAGGGAGAGGCCATCTTCGAGCTCCTCTTAACAAATGGGTATCAGTGGCCCATGAAATAATCAATGCCGCTAATCCATCCTGGGGCCTGCCAATATGTTAATGGCTCTGGCGCATCGTTATTGCTACAAGACCATAAATCATCTAGGGGCCAGAATGCAGCAGCAGCAGCAACAGCAGCAGCAGCAGCAGAAGCTGTAGGGCTGGGGAGGAAGGACTCAAACCCCTGGCCTTGAATAAAACCGCTGTCTCCCAACAATTAATGTCGAAGCCTTTTCTCAGCTTTGGGCCTTGATTGTTTTCAGATGCTAAAAAAGTAAGTAGGACAGAGTGTAAATCAATAAAACCAGAAGACAAAGTGTTTTAATAATAGGGGAAGTTCAAAGTAAATCATAGTTCTGTGTTTATTATTGCTTTTGGGGTTATAAATAAAGAGTTACTTACTACCACCCAACAAGGCTTTAGTTAACATGGGGGGTGAGAAGGTTGGAAATCGGCTTTTAGAAAGGGAGTTTAGTTTCATCGTATGACACATATACAGACAAATCCCCCACAAAACCCATGCCCCAAATCCACAAGAGCCTCGCTCACTGGCGCTGTTTGCTGGCATACAGAATTGAATGCAGGATGAATCCATTTTAATGTCCATTGGAGGACGTTTCCTTCTGGAAGTCTCCCGGCATGGTATCACTTTGTCATTAGTGCCGCATGGCATCTGAATGCAGAATTACGCTCAGATTCCATTCAAGCATTTGATGACTACAATAGAAGAAGGGAAATTTAAAATGGAGACCAAGCTGTTTTGAGGGTAACATGAAGATGTCAACAGTGAGAAATGCTACTTCCTAGAGATCCAGTGGTGTAGGGTAGCATTCCTCCCGTGCTCCATTAGGTCTGTGATTCCATTCATGTGGGTACTCCATCCAGTAATCCATTCCATAATCCATTTAGGCCTACCCATTGACAGACCAATGTTGTCCTTTCCCATGTTACTTCCCTTATAGAATCGCAGAACTTTAACACCCTCTTCTTCTTCTACTACAATAGTGGCCAAAGGTTGGGGAAAATGGGGTAAGGGATAAGAGCATAGAGCTATCATATCATATCAGAGGTCATTTTGTCCAGTCTCATTTTTTACTGATGAGGAAACTGAGGTCTAAAGGGATGAAATGATTTATTCCAAAGCAACACAACCATGAAGTGAAGGAACAGGGCCTTAGATCCACATGTTTGGATGATTCCAGGTCTTCCAGAGGCAACTAGGTGGTGTAGTGGATAGAGCACTGGGCCTGAAGTCAGGATAGACCTAAGTTCAAATCTAGCCTCAGACATTTACTAGTTATATGACTTTGGGCAAGTTACTGAAACTGTCTGACTCAGTTTCCTCAACTGTAAAATGGTGAAAATAACCACCTACCTCCTAGGGTTGTTGTGAAGATCAAATGAAATAATATTTGCAAAGCATTTAGCACAGTGCCTGGCTCATAGTAGGTGCTTAGCACATGCTTCCTTCTTTTCAGCTCCAAGGTGAGCACTCTTTCCATTCCTCCATGTTTCTTCCTGTTTCATCTGGCCAGAGAGATCCAGGTGGAGTCTCTGGCTGTATTAACACTTATGCTGAACTGCAGGCAAACACAAAGGTATCTCATTTAGAAAACAGAATTGGATCAAATTGATCTGACTCTGTTTACTTGGTGTCAATTTAATTCCCAATTGGAGGTGGTGTAAAACATGATGGGAAGTGATTAAGTCCACCTCTTATAGACAAGGCTTATTTGTGCTGATTATGGTATTTCTTGTTCTACAATCTCACCCTGGGTATCTGCCTCTGGGATTATGTAGCCATCTTCAAAAAGGTGGAGCCGCCATTTTCCTGGGAGAGAGATATCTAAGGGAATAGCACCTGTGTTACTCTGTCTTGAAGTATACAGTGAGGGATTTTGTTTTGTTTTGGATTCTGACCAAAGAACAGTATTGTTTCACCTAGACTAAACCCCATTCAATATGTCAAGATTAATACATTAAAGGGCGGAACTGATTCAAGCGAGTCAAGTATTACACGGGAACAAAGAGAGTTGGGGGAAACCTTCATCCTGGCTAACAATGAATAGATTCAAATGTCCCCTCCAATGTTTATGAATCATTAGAAGGTGGTGATGGGGAGGGGCTTAGGTGGGTAGGTGAAATTGAGGAGCCACAGACGGTATGCCCCCTACTTTCTGGTTGCGTTGCCTTGGCAATATTCAAGTTACCTAGCACGGAGATGTTTTCAGCGGTCAGTTTATTTTGGGGTTCAGGATGTGAGCACAGGAAAAGGCCAGAAAAACAGTGGCTCAGTATAGACAGAAAGACAATTAAAACTGATATGACTCTTAACAGAAGTGGCAAGAGCAGGCAGGATGGAAGTAATTTATTCAACGAATTGTCCAAATACATAAAACCACACTGATGTATGGTGCAGTGGTGGGACAGTGGAAAATTTGATCGCTGTTTCCGTTGTGTGAATTACTCAGGCAGGATGCCTTTGTGAAGTATGGGGGTTTGTTTAATGTTCTGACAACAATTTAGATCCTGTTATGGTTATTGCAATGTAATGCAGTAGTAAAAATTGAACATGACACACCAGCAATTTATTATTTGTGTGTTTTTTAACCTTGAGTATCGGATTGTTTGTCCAAGCATATCCTTTGATTTGCTATGAAATTTATTGTTGATAAAAACAATCAGATTTCCATTAGAAGCAAAAAAATTCATTTTTTTGCCATGAACCATAGATTTAGAAAAAAATTCAAACTAGGCTCCAGGACTTATGACAGGTAGGCTCATGACATTATATGGTAATTCAGCATGAAAGAATAATTGTGACACTCCACTTGGTGCTGGAGTATAATCGTGCTGTGAGGTTCAATTCACTGAAAGGCCAAATTATCTTCAACTACATTAGTCTGACAACCTATAATGCTTTGCAGAGGCAATTTGTAGACGTTTCACAGACTGCCAGCAAACATGCTTCACCATTATGCTACCCATTAACAAATTTGTGTAGGGAAAAAAGTAACTTTTCCATTTTCCTGATTGTTTTCAAGCTTTGGAATACAATAAATAGCTAATAGTAGGATGTGTGTTGCCACTTACTCTTAGTTTTAAAATGTATCTGGGTTTGGGGAGGGCAAGTTGATCTCATTGGCTCTATGTTTGGAGAACTACTGATACTTTCCTTGGAGTAAGTCGTAGCCAGCTAGAGTGGGAAGAAAACTTCACAAGGAGACAGAAGACCTGGTTTCTAGTTCCTCCTATGTGACACTGGGTGAATTGTTGAATCTCTTCAGGCCTCTGGGTTCTACCTTGAAATGGAGATGGTGATACCTTATCAACTTAAAGGCAAGGGAGAAGAGATGCCTTGAGTTGTTGCGTTCTGTGGGCTTTCAGGGGATCCTTTTGGTCTAAGAGCCATCATTCTGTGTACAATTTCTTGCTACTTTGAAGGCAATTAGCTTGGAGAAATGTAACTTTTCTGTCTCATAGGAAACAAAAAAGTAAGGGGAGATTGCCCATGGCAGTGCTGGCAGAGTTAGGGAAATGCATGCTTAATATTTTCAAGCTCTACGGCATCTTTACTATTACTTGGATATCTAACTATTTGTGTCCTCTATGGTATTTGTGTATTTTGCTCAGATACATGTATACACATCCACAGGGGGAAAATGTCCTGATCTAGTCCTCAATAGTATTAAAAACCTTCCTTAAACTGGAGACTTCTTAATATAAAAATGTGGTTACTATTCCTTTCATACCAAGAAGACTCTGCTATACTTTGGGCATGACACCAAATGAAGGCTCAGCAAGTTTGGTGATATCCAAGTTAGTTTACTCCATTGGCATTCTCAGCCGAATCCTAAAAAAATTCAGCTAAATATACAGATGTTTCCAAATATATTATCTCCAAGTGTTTGGTGTCACATGGACAAAATGTCACGGATATTTTATGGAATTTTTCATTTGTTACCTGGATGTTTGGAATGGTCTGATCGCAATTATAATCCTCTCAAAAGCTGATATCCTTTTCCTCTTGGCTCCATCTTAGTGTCCTGCTGCTGTCTTCTGGTTGAGGCCCATTGGACTAGGGTCAAAGGAGACTCTATTGAGTGAAGAATTTGCATGGTAGTGGTGATATGGGACAGGAGGTCAGGAGTGGAGGAGGACTATGTGATGGGTACCTTTTCTTACTTTACAAAGAGAAAGGACCTTGGAATATGGACTTGAATTTAGGTAAATAATAGAGCTGCTTTAAGTGTTTCATTAGCTTTAGTATCTCAAGCATCAAGTTCACAGCACCCATCTTCACCAATCTTTGAACTCTCCTTTGGATTTCAGTGAGGGTTTTGTACCTTACTAAAGAGACTTTTATTCCATTCAGCAGTAACAGAAACAGGCGTGGGGATGTACCCATGACTATGATAGGTCACTATGATAGGTCACATGATAGCACAATCTACAAATGAATGAGTATTAAACACCTACTATGTGCCAAGCAAAGTCTAGTACTTTGGATTCCCTTCAGTTATCCTTTCCCACTGTCAAGGGATACCTGAAGGATAACTTAGCAAAGGGGCAACTGACTGGTTCTCCTTTCATATTCTTGCTTAAGTCACCTCTGTCTTTTATGTGTGTGTGTGTGTGTGTGTGTGTGTGGTTTTTTTGTGGTGCTTTTCCTATTCTTTCTATATTAAATTCCAAAAGCCTTTGACCAAGAATAACAAAGGTACCTTTCACGGTTCTTTTCAAGATTATATCCATCTCTATCCATGTCTTTTGGAAGCAGAGATAATTGGGAGGGAGTTTAACTTGCTGCCCCTTCTTCCTGTCCTAGATAAAGTTAGGGGCCAGTTGCCGGGTATCTCAGAATCTAGAACCGATGAGATTCAACTGGGCAATTTCTTTTTCCTAGTAGACCTCCCTCTGCTGAACTGTGTTGATGATATGCCCCTGATTCCAAGGAGGACTTGGTTAAGAAGGGAAAGATGGCTCACTCTTCCTATGACCACTACTAGAAAGGCAATCTTGGTAAGACGTGTCTTACCAAGAGTGGATTGGTCCTGTTATCTTTGTATATCTAGGACAGATATGGATGGAAGGTTGGAGAAAATGAAAATTGGAGGAGGACTTTTTAGCTGGGAAGAATTTTCTATTGATCATGATGAAGGCTAAATCCCATTGCATCAGATGGGAAAGAAAAAGAAATTATGGGGGGGGGTACAAAATCATATTGGGTAATAGATTATTTTGCCGACACTTGAGTCCCACTTGTATAGTTAAGAACATGCTACAGCATTAATGTTTACGCATAATGCTTTCCAATGTAATTTAGGCTGAACTGTTACTGACTTACTTAACATTTATAGGTCAACCACCTGCAGAAAGGGCATGTAGGTAGATTATTGTTGATTTTATGGTTATGGAACCTAGCTAATCAGTGAGCGTGCTGGGCTATAACTTGTTATGCTTCAGTGACTTTAACACTAGGCCTTAAGATTTCTTACTGGCAAAGGGGAAAAACACTCATTTCTCATGACCAAAGCCCCCACTGAGAGAGGAGCTCTCAACTCATGTGGAGGGGAAAATACAGTGGGTAAAACACAAGATAGAGAGCAGTTTCTGGAGTGTTTTAAATGTGTTCCGCTTCAACCCCTCTCAGATTTCTTTGGGGTAGGGGGAGTATTTTATTTTGGATAAAAAAACAAACAAAAACAAAAAACCCTGAGTGGGTTAAGATGGTAGGCCAACAAGACTGTTAACTATATCTTAGGCCTCTCAAATTGACAGTGGTCAGTAAAGTGAGTTGAAATTCATTATTTTTTTTTTTTTTTTGCTTTTGAGGACAGAGATAGCAGGAATTTCAATAATGGATTCTTGATTATTCTTTATTTATTGAATGCTGTCACTATTACTGACCAACAATACAGGAACATTTTTTACTACTCTCTTTTTATGTGGGATTCTGGCCTGTGTAGGTACTCAGGCTATCAGCCACTGACTACCACCCGACTTTTCATAGGTAGTGCCTTACAAATTGTTTTGACCTTTGATGCTCCCAGTAAAGGTCACTGGTTAATTTTGCATTGTGTACTGCCTGCTTCACTAGCTTTCCACCAGTTTTCATCCGTTGAATAATTCCCTGAACAATGCCCTCAGTATTCGGATTCTAGCTTGTTAATATGGTATTTATCTTTGCTTTTCTTTACCTGACTTCCCACTTCCCCTTGTTCCCCTCAGCCATCACCCAATCCTGTATCGCTCCTGTCCCCCCAAATTCAAGATGCTTGTGTGCCTGCTGTGGCAAAGTGGGATCACTATTAGTTAAAAAAGCATAGAAAATATGAAAGGTCACCATCACAAATCTGTAGTGTGTGTGTATGTGTGTGCGCGTGTGTGTATTCTTGGGTATCTATTTAGCTGTGAAAGAAAAACAGGTAAGTGGGAACCATGCCACCATAAAAGGGAAATTAAAAAATAACCACAGGGAAAATTTAGTTATAGGATCACACCTAAAATTTGGGGAAATGGTTGCTTTTATGTTTTCATCTTGCAAAGGTCCCACATAGTTGCAGGAAGAAAGATATAAGCTATATATGTTTTATGACCCAGTTCTCTTTTGGGGAACTGTTGGAAATGCTTAGTTATGCATGGACATGTAAGCACCTACTTAAAATCTGTGTGTTTTTAACCAGCAAGTACATTTTTAACATGACAATGCGAAAACCCCCTCCTCAAATATGATTCTTAAGTTATTTTACATAACAAAGGGATATGATAAGCCGTGGGTGTTTCTGTTTCTCTCAGTTCATTTCTTTTCTATTTGTATTTTGTGGAGTTGGAGAAAGGACATTTCTAATGGTAGTATAAAGCTTTTTAATTTAATTTTATTGTTGCATACCTGTCGCCACTAAAAATGCTAATGTCTTCTGGTAGAAGCAAAATTTTATATCTCCACCGGCTTCAGAGATGGATTCGTTTCCTGAAGTTATCAGTTATTTTGCAAAATGTGACTCAGATATTGGAATCTTTTCCTCACTAGAACCTGACAGCCAAAAAGCCCCTGTTTTTCCTAAAGAGAGCCTCAATAACTCTTTAGATAAAAAGCTGAAGCCTTCATTTTGACCAAGGAGTAGGCACATTCTGCTAGAGGAAAATAGCGTGTACACAGACAAGTTAATACAAGATACACAAACACATACACAACACACACACAAATTCTGGGGGAAGTACTAAAATAAAGCTATTCAGAACAGGGCCCATGTAGAAGGTGGTACTTGAGCTAGGACTTGGAAGAAGTGAGGGTTACAAGAGGTTAAGTTAAAGACCTGAGGTTAGCATCAGTAAAGCCTTGAAGATGGAATGTCACATACAAGAAACAGCAAGAAGGCCAGGATGACTAAAATGTAAGGTTAGGGAGAGCACTGGGAAATCAGTCAAGGAAGGAGGTTGGAACGAGACTGTGAAGACCTTGAAATGCCCAAACTCCAGGAATGGAGAATGTTAAAGTTGGAGAGGCAAAGGCTTCAGTTCATTCTGTGAATGAAGACATTCATACTCTCCTTTCTAAAGCCATGATGACCAATGCTGCGGGGACCTCATCTCTCCTCATCCTTTACTTCAATAGCTTCCTAAGAAGCTTTCCTGTTTCTACTCTATCACTTTACTGTTCATCCCTTATGATATTGCCTGAATAACGAAGCCCTATGGCTGCAATCTAATCACACAAGGCAGCTTGGTTTAGTAGAAAGAACAATAGACTTGAAGTTAGGAGACATTTGGATTCTTGTCCTGACCGTGACCTTTACTAGTTGTGTGACCCTAGGCTTCACCTCCCTTCATCTCAATGACTCTTGGCTTCCTCCTATTGAAGATGAGGTCAATAATATATGTACTAGCTACCTCATAATTAGTTTGTTGTCGTTTTAGTCATGTCTGACTCTTCATGACCCCATTTGGAATTTTCTTGGCAAAGATACTGGAGTGGTCTGCCATTTCCTTCTCCATCTCATTTTACACATAAGGAATGGGGGTAAACAGAGTTAAATGACTTGCCCAGAGTCACACAGCTAGTAAGAATCTGAGACCAGATTTTAACTCATGAAGGTGAGTCTTCCGATTCCAAGTCCAGTGCTCTATCCACTGTGCCACCTAGCCACCCCATAATTAGTGCAGTATATCAAATCAAATGAGATGATATTTATAAAGCACTTAGCACAGTGCCTGGCACATAGTAGTTGCTTAATACATGTTCGTTCCTCCCCTTCTTGCCCTTGTGGGACTGTCTCTGAGGAAGGTCAATGTTGAAATGCCTTATTTTAGATTTATCTGGATTGGGTTTCATCTCATTATAGTATGAAGGGGTTTCTAGAATTCCATTCCATATGACATGATCTTGAGGCCTTTTACCATTTCCCCTCTCTAAATGCTTTCCAGCTTATCACTTATCTTGAAATCATACCCTCCTTCAAGGCCCAGCTCAAGTAGCAACTTTTCAAAAATATATTTTTATTTCTTTCATTAAGTATTTCCCAGTTACATGTAAAACATTTTTAGCATTCATTTTTTAAAAATTTTGGGTTCCAAATTCTCTCCTTGCCTCCCCTCTCCCACCCCGTTGAGAAGGCAAGCAATATGATATCAATTATGCATGCGAAGTCATGCAAAACATATTTCCGTATTTTCCAAAACATATTTCCATATTCTCACATTGCAAAAGAAAACACACACACAAAAAAGAAAAAGAAAGTTTCAAAAGTTTGCTTCAGTCTGCACTCAAAGTTCATCAGTTCTGTCTTTGGAGATGGATAGCATTCTTCATCATGGATCCTTTGGAATTGTCTTGGATCATTGTACAGATCAGAGTAGCTAAGGCTTTCATCAAGCTGCATTTCTTTTATGAAATTCTTCCTAACCACTCCTGGCCTTATTAATTTCCCTTCTCCTCTGAATTCCTGAGATGACAACATGCTTACCCAAATTGGGACTAGTCATGCTCTCCACTGATCAGGGAGATGTTTAGTGATCTTGACTTCACCAGTCACCCCGAATGCTGAGGTGTAGATAACCATCTTTTGGGTGGGGCCCTCCAGCCACTGGTATCCTTGCTAGAACAGCAGCACAGGCCTGGCTGAGCATCCCAGCTTCTTGATGAGAACATCATGTGGAACCAAAGAGAAGGAGAGCCCAGAGATAACATCAATTGCTTCTCCCTTATCTGTGTTGCCTGTCATTCTATCACAGGAGGAAATTACATTGGTTGAGTCTGAGTTGCTTTTTCACAAAGCCAGGTTGGTTGTTCCCTAGTACCTAATGCTTTTTTGGGTGGTCACAAATAGATAGATTGTTTGATGATTTGTGCATTGGAGCCACAAGCTTTCTCATTGGCTGTTGTTTCTAATGTAGCTCTCCAGCCCAGAAACTCTTTCCTTTTCTCTCTCTCTCTTTCAATCTCTCTCTCTCTCTCTCTCTCTCTCTCTCTCTCTCTCTCTCTCTCTCTCTCTCTCTCTCTCTCTCTCTCTCTCTCTCTGTCTTTCTCTCTTTCCCCCCTCCCCCCTCTCCCTCCCTTTTTTCTTTTTCTCCTCTCTTTCTCCTCTTCCTTTTCTCTTTTACTACTCCCCCATCTCTTCTTCCTCAAATTTATTTTTTCTCTTTCTTTCCAAATCCAATGACGTACCCTGTTTTTTTTTTCCTCCCACAGACTTGGTGGGGAGGGGAGGGGGCAAATTAAAGATAAAAATTACTAAAGCCCACCTTTGCTCATACTAATCTATACTTTTTAAACTCTTATTTCTGAGAGAGTGATTTATTTACCCTGACAGCTTGTTACTTATGGTAGCTGCTGCCAGCTTCTGAAGTAATCTGATAACGTCGAAATGTGAAGGGAAGCTATAGGCTTTACCTTGACTGACTTGCTATAAATCATGTACATGGCTGGTGTCTCTATAAGGATGCTTGGGTTGATACTGATGGAAATACAAATCAAATACAACCCATGGTAACCCAGTTCAGAGCTCAAGATTTGGGATTAAACCCTATTGGATTAATATTTTTAAATGAAACATAGCAGACATTGGAACTTCAACCTTAGGTCTGATCTGCTGCTGTCACTGAGATGAGGGCGCATGAGGGTGAACCTCACTTCATGTAATAGAATTGCAGAGGTTTCGGGGACTGGAAAGCACTTTAGGTAGTCCATTGCCCACGTTTTTACAGGGGAAAGAGTTGAGTACTTGTGTAAATAAAGGATTTATGAGTGGAATTAAATTTAAATGCCCTGATGAGGGAGCTTGCTCTTCAAAGAAATCCTATTTTGATTCCTTTAGGGATATCAGTAATCATTCTCTGTAATTTTGCTATGAAACTGGCCATATATTGGGTTTGTTTAAGGCAAAAGTTTTTCTTGATGTAGAAAGACAGACTTAGCATGGAATACTGGACCCATGGGGGATAGAGGCCATGCTTAGCAACAGAGAAAAGGTAGCAGGGGGCTAGTGCTTCTTTACCCACCTCTGATGTTCATTACCTGAATGACCTTGAACCAAATCTCTTGACCAATGCCTCAGTTTTCACATTTTGAAAATGAAGAGGATTGAACTGAATGGTCTTTGAGATCACTTCTCATTATCTAATCGATGATACTATGATCCCTTAGTACAGCACAAAATCACCTGATTTTTACATTCTGGTGCAGCAAAGACCCCCATGCCTTTGGGCTAGCCTTCTACCAAATCCTTACAACAGTCCCTTAGGTGGGACATCCTTAGGACAGTCATGTTAGCAACCTTCCACAAATCCCATCTACATAAAATTGTCTGCTGTTTCATGCTAACACATCCAGCCATCCCAGAAAGGCCTCTTGGGAATGCATGATGGCACAGAAGCTTGAGGGACAAGCAGGCCGTCGGTACGTATATTTCCCATTTGTCACCATCACATTTGAAATGTACATCTGTCAGTATGAGGCAAGACAATCCTAATCCTGTGAGTGTGATCCCTTCTAACGCTGGCCTGACCTCATGGATGGCTGACACCCATCCCCACCTTTCCCATCCTTGTCACAACTGAATTATTTTGAGGGGAAAAATTAAAGAGTGTTTAGAACTATAAGATACTTCTAATGGGTTTCTGCTATAATAGTAGCTGTATTTGGGGCAGAAAATTAGGAGTCAGGCAGTGTGTTGTTTTCTTAACTGCGAGTTTGGAATATTCTACTTATTTTGGGTCAGCTGGGAAGGAAACAGAGAAGAGGAACTCCTTGTAGGTACGTACTGAAGAACAGAAAGGAGGGCCAGCTGTTTTCTCTCATGAAGCTGACTGCTTAATTGTACTGTTTGTGAGAATGTGGTGGGAGGCATCCTGTGCCATTTGAATCCCTGTGTGACAGTGGAAATCACTGTGTCCCACTGGGAATGTAGTTTCTGAAGGGAGCCTGAGATCATGGAAACTAGACCCTAGAGAACTTCACTAATGGGATTTTTCAGAAGGCAGTCCCTGGAGACAGGAGGAAGAGCGAGGAGATTCTCTTAAAAGCGGGGTTCACATCTTGCCTGTGACACTCGCTTTGTATCCCTAGAAAATTCACAAATGTCTCCCAGCCTCAGTTTCTTCATCTGTAAAACAGAAATAATAATAACACCGACCCTTCAGTGTTGTTGTGAGGGTCCAGTAAGATAATATACATCTAGTGCTTTGCAAACTTTAAATCACTTCTATAAATGTTAGCTCTTGTTTGGAGCTGTTATACATCTCCATTTAGGGTCTGGTAGCTGATAACACTTGGAGCAGTGGCTTCCTTCAGAGATCAGATCAAGCCCCATCTCCTTTCTGAGATCTTTCCTGAAGCCACGCTATCGGCTTGGTCTATGTTTTGTATTAATTTCCTTGTATGAGACTTTTTTTTTAGTAGTATGTAAGCTCCTTGAAAAAAATGACCCTTTTGTTTTTGTTTTTGTATAATGGTTCGTGATGCTTAGTAAAATCTTCTTGAACGAATGAGTGAATTTAACAGGTCTCACTATGTCCACCCCTCTCTCTCTCTCCCCAGTAAAGTTCAGTGATTCCCTATTACCTCCAAGGTCAAATATAGAATCCTCTGTTTGGTCTTTAAAACCCTCTACAATCTGGCCTCTTCCTACATTTCTAATCCTCTTTGTATTCTGTGATCCAGCTACCCCGGCCTCTTTGTTGGTCTCGCAGGACCTGGCACCCCTATCCACAGACTCATTCCCTGTTCAGATTCTGTTGTCCCACTTAAACTCCATGCCTGGAATGTTCTCCTTCTTCCCCACCACCCCTTGGCGGCTACCTTATCTCAAATCCCACTGCTCGTCCCCCTCCCTCTGAGGTTACCTTCTATTTGCCTTATATATTTCTTGTACATACAATTGTATATTGTATGAGCAGTATATTTCTTGTATGTGCAGTTGTGTATCGTCTTCCTGATAAGAATGTGAGCTCCATGAAGGTAGGTCTGTGTTTTTACCTTCCCTTGTATCCCCATTGGTTAGCACAGTGCCTCGGGCATAATAAGGGCTTAATAAATGCTTGTTGACTGTTGATGAATGGATGAACAATGTTCGGATGGTGATGTCTTATGCTTTGAGGTGTTATCAGTAGGGCTGATGGGAAACTATGACCTTTCTCTTTCTGCCAGACTCCTAGGCAAGGACTGTTCCATTTGCCCCTACTCTTCCATTCCTTCCTTTGTTGGTGTGTGGACTCATTTTGTGCTTATATGGTAATTCCATTCTATACTAGCAGGGTAATTGCAGGAAGACTTCCATGAGGTTGAGGCATTAAAGTAAAAACATGATACCAGTACTTTTTTCCTATGAGAGCAGGCTCAAAATTCAAATGCAAAGGAGGGATAGAATTGGAAAAGATTGGAGAGCAGATGAATTTACACTTACATACTTAGCTCATCTTGTGTGTGTATGTGTATGTGTGTGTGTGTGTGTGTGTGTGTGTGTGTGTGTGTATGATGCTCTTCCCCATCTCTTTTTTTACCATCTAAATCAGAGGTGTCAAACCCAGAGCCATGGCTTATGATGCTCCCAGTTATGGTCAGAATCACATTAAAATGTCATTTGGAAATATTTAACAAAATAATAAAAATACAATAAAACATAGATAATGTTAATATGTGGTTTTCTGAGTCAACATGGATCCTGTAGTGATCCTTGTGTGCAGTTAAGTGGCCTCTGTTTCTATTCTATTTTGATACCAAAATATTTCTTCAATCCTTTGAGGATCTGTTATTTCCACCAACTCAGACTGCAACCTGGGTATTTTTTTTCCCTTGGCAGACTTTGTGAGTTGCTGAGACCAAAAGTATTCATCACCTGGAGACCAACCCTATAGTTCTGAGTCTTTCTGAACTGACATAGGCTGGTTCTTAGATGAGGCATATAGTCCTTAACTGGCTCTATACTTAAAACCTTTCCAGGTTGATAGGACCTACCAAAGCCTGGATTCCACTGGTATGACCTTTGAGAGTCCAAGATTACTTTTCTACCATGATGAAGCTCTAGTGGGAGTATTTTGTGAAGAATGTAAATCCTACCTATCCTTAAGGTCTTGCCTGAATATTCTAGCCCCTGGTGATTTCTCTCTCCTTTGAACTGTTCTCTTACTCATTTAATTTGACAATTACATATTGCCATGTGACTTCTCTTGTGTTATTTCGTAACTCTTGTGTTTAGCTTTTAATGATGCTTAATTTGGCTTCCTGACTAGATTTGGGCTTATTAAGGGCAGGTACAGTGTCTTATATTTCTTTGAATCCCCCAAGCAGAACATTGAGCTATGTGCATGTTTAACACATTTGCATTGAATTCATAAGTAGATGCATGGTGAGGGAGAGAGAAGAAGGAATTCTGCCAACGCTTAAATCTCACTCCACCTTAGCCACACACGGGGGTGATTGCACACTAGGGCTCGCCGTTGTGTGGTCCACTTCCCTAGTTAGAAGCATGGGTGTTCTTCTATCTGGCCATAACCTTCTAGCGTTCCACCTCTCCCCACGATTCACCTCTCCTAAACCCATCCTTCCCTCCCTCCAGACCTGCAATCCTTCTGGCCCTCAGCACTTTATTAGGTCCTGTTCGGACTTCCTTTCCTTTCCCCTGCAACTTCAGCCTGATTCAAGTCATGTCAACTCCTTGATGTCCCTTGCTCACACAGTCCTTGCTTCTTTGTCTTATCACTGTCCATCTTTTACCAGATATCATCCCTAGATTACTCCCATTACCTTCTTCCATTCTTACTCACAAGCCTCTAAACACAACTGAAAGTAGCCTTGTGATTGTGCCGACTGTATACATTATAAATTTATATTATACAACCTCATCTGGGCCCTCACTGCAGCAAGTCAGTCTTTTTATTTCTCTCTAATTAATTTCTTACTCCCCACAGAAGCTTTCCCAAATATTCTTTTCTTTCCTCAGCTTCCTGTCCCTCCCTTGCCCCCTTCTCTCCCAGCAGAGAGCTTCAAATTTTATTTTACTGAGAAAATTGAGGCCATTCAGCATGAGCTTCCTCTTTTCCCATTCTCTTCTTCCCAACACCCTTTGGCTCGATTCATCTCTTATTCTCTCATCCTTTCTTCCATTCTCTTACAAAGAAGTGGTGCTTTTATTCACCAAGGCCAAACCCTCTAACTGTGCATTTGATTTCATCTCTCCCCATCTTCTCTAGAAGATTGCTTCTTCCATCACCCCTAGTGAGTGATTCCTTCCCTGCTACCTTCAAACATGTTCAAAGCTCCTCTATCCTTGACAAACCTTCACTAGACCCTACCATCCCCTCCAGATATTGTTCTCTATCTCTATTTCAGCCAGACTCCTTGAAAAAAACTGTCTACTCAATCCTTTGTACTCTTTCTCCTGACTTTATTACTCAACTTAAGCTACTCTGTCTAGGGATTTCTTATTTGCCAAATTTGATTTTTTTCCCTTTGTCTTCATTCCTTGCCTATTTGCTCAATTACACTCTGTTGACCACTCTCCTCTCTGGGTTTTTGTGACACTGCTCTCCTGAATCACTTCCTAATTGTCTGACCTCTCTTTCTAAGTCTCCTTTTCTGGATCTTCCTCTATATCATCCCCTAACAGAGTATTCACAGGTGCTTATCTAGGCCCTTTTCTCTTCTCCCTGTCTGTTCTTTGTCTAGGTAAACTCATCAGCTCCGAAGGGTTTAATTATCATCTCTGTAGATGACTCGGACATATCCAACCCCAATTTTCTTGCTTGATCTTCAGTTTTTCATCCCCAGTTACCTATCGAATGTTTCAAACTATATATCCCAGAGACATCTCAAATTCAGCATGTCTAAAACTGAGCTCATGACCTTTACCTTTGAACCCTTCCCATTTCTGGACCTCCCTATTTCTTTTAAAAGGCACAATTGCTCTTTTGGTGTCTATGGTTTGTAACCTTGGCATTATCTTTGATCCTTCACTCCACATATATATATATATATATATATATATATATATATATATAATCAGTGGCCACATCCTGCTCTTTCTACTTACACCCAAATCTCTTCCATCTGATCCCTTCTCTCCACTCACACAGCTGCTGCCTTAGCTCAGGCCCTCATCACCTTTCACCCAGATTATTGCAGAAAGCCTCCCCATGGGTCTCCCTGCCTCCTTCCCTTCTTTCTCCCTGGGAGTCCGTCTCACATGCTGCTGCCAAAATAATTTTCTCTAAGGACAGATCTAACCATTTGACACTCCTACTCAATTGAATAAAGGCATTCTTGTACCTTTTGGATAATATATAAACTCTTCTGTTTAGCTTTTTTTTACAAAGCCCTGGCCCCACCCTGGCTTTCCAACCTCATCAGAAATTAATCCCCATCTCACATTCTGTGATCTTTGTTCCTTATACATGACACCCCCCCCATCTCTTGGCCTTTGTACTGGTCATACTCCATTCCTGAAATGTACTTTTTCCTTATATATCCAACTTATAAAGCCTCTCCTTTCCTCTATTCTCCTCTCCTCCTTAAATGGGCCACAGAAACAAACAATGCTGTGCCACGAGCAGAAAACCTTGTGAATCACCGCACCAAACCATGAGCCTTCTGAAGCTGGTGACAGATGTGACCAATAGATAATGTTATGCTTCTTAGAAGGGAGCAAAATGAAAAATATTGGTTGCAACAAACAAATGGACAAACAGCTTTATAACAAAAGACTCTTTTTGTGCCTAGCACAGTGCCTGGCTCCTGATAGGTGCTTAAGTAAAGGTTGATTGGTTGATTTAGGTTCAGTAGCTAGAAATCTGTAAGCTTTGACTACCTGTGCTAATCCTAAACCAAGCAATAACCCATCAAAGTAAAATGACAATTGTGTCATGGTACAACTCCTAGATCCCTATTCCACACCTTGCCACCCCCACCCCCATCCTTGGGGGCAAGGGTGTGTCTTGTTATTTTTTGTGTTATTTATTGCGAGCCTGGCAGCTGGCCTGGGAGCAATTTGTAAACCTTTGTTTTCTCTCATGTTCTTTATCATGTGGGATTCCACGTTCCCTATTTCAAGGGCAGAGAGGTATCTTAGAACAAAAAGAGATTTTCTACTTTGTCCTAAAAAAGGATTCCTTCCTGACCCTCAATGAACAATGGAACCAATGTTCATTTTTAAACCCCGAAAGCCAAGTGAGGACACCAGTCTGATGACTCCAACCCCACCCTCTGGCCCCTGAGAGACAATGGTTTGCTGGTGCCTTCATATGGCAGATTTGGAAAGAAATCTGCTTCAGACCACACAGAAGCAGAACATTCCGATTTAATTTATTTTAATTCAGCAAATATTTGTTGAGTGATTTTTACATGCAAGTCCCTGGTCTAGGGACTGGAGAAGATACAAAAAGAATATCCATATCCTTGTGTGTCCTTGGATGGGGAGACATGGTGTGGGGGAGTGGGTAGAGTTCCAGGCCTATAATTAGTAAGATCCGAGTTCAGATTGTGCTTCTGACACTTATTAGCTGTGTGACTATGGGGCAAGTCACTTTGAACCTCAGTTTCTCCATATGTAAAACATAGGTATTAATACCTGAAGGGAAAGGTCGTGTGGTATAGTGGATAGAAAGCTTACTTCAGAGTCCAGAAGACCTAGTTTCAAATGGTACCTCTAATGACCTTGCTCTGTGACCTGGCAAGTCACCTAACTTCTTGGTGCCCTTAGGCAATTCTATAAGACCCCCTGTGGCAGAGAAGGTGCCAGTCTGTGTTGGTAGAATGCTGTATGCTGGTGAAACCATGGATCTAGTAAAAAAAAATACCTGAATTGTATTTACCTCCCAAGATTGTCATGAGATCAAATGATATATGTAAAACACTTTGTAAAATTTAAAATGTTGCATAAATCATAATTATTATTTCATTTTGGCAATTAGACACATACATAGACAGGATCATAGGGTTGAGAGTTGGAAGAGATCTTAGGGAGGAAGGACAGAAACATGAGTTTTTAAGTACCTACTGTGTGTCAAGCACCACGCTAAGTGCTTTACAAATACTACTGGGAGGTGGGTGCTCTTACTATCCCCATTTTACAGTTGAAGAAACTGAGGCAGACAGTGGTTAAGTGGCTTGCCCAGGGTGCAACAGCTGGTAAGTGTCTGAGGCCAAATTTGAACTTGGATGTTCCTTAGGGACCGTCTGTAGCTCAGGAGTTCTTAATCTATGCTGTGTCATGGATCCCTTTGTTATATCTGGTGAAACCTGTGGGCCCATTCTCAGAATGTTTATTACATATATTCATAATTGAAGGAGATGCTAAATATCAGTTAAAAGTTAGTGGAAAAAAAGATTTATTTTTCCCATCCAAGTTCAGACCCTCTGAAATTTATCCAAAGACAAATGCGTGATATAACTCAATCCTCTCATTTTTGATACAAGGAGGCTGAAACCCTGTGACCTACTCAAGGTCACATAAGTAGTAATTAGTGAAGGCAGAATTTGAATCCATATCCTCTGTTGACAATTCCAGTATTCTTCCTGTTACACCATATTGCCTCTCTCAAAGAATACCATAAAAAACAGAATCAGCTGAATACTTAGGAGGGGGTATAATGTCATGCCAGCTATCTGGGGAGGAAGAGATCATTTCCAGTATGGGGGAGGAAGATTGACCTCACATCCTGCTGGATGTTTCAGAAGCAAAGCAAGTTTGCAATACACACCTGCACCCATGGAAACAAGACCTCTGAACCCGTCCCAACCAAAAATATTTAGATTTAATGATTTCTGTGGGTGGTGGTGGGGGGAGACTCAGTGGGAAGGGTCATGCCAAAAATAATTTAAAGGGGGCTGATCCCCCATTCCCATCTGAAACCCTTCTCCCAGTGTAGAGCAAATGGAGACCTATGAATGGGGAACATTTGGAGCTTTGCACCAATATTATGGTGTAAAATTATAGTTAGGGATATTGGGTAAAAACTGTAATAGTTTGCAGTTATAGCTATGGTGAGAACAGCAGGCAAGACTATAAGCTTTAATTTATGTTGCGCTTTGGACATTTTTCAGAAACTATTTACCCATTACCTCTTAGGTCAGTGGCCTAATAATGCAACAAAGCACTTTTTGAAATTGCAGATAATTTTCAGTGCTCAGATCTCTGTGTAGTATTGATGGGGAGGGTGGTTGATTAGGATCTTGGGAATTGTGCTTGATGGGAACAATCTGGAAGGAGTGAAAAATTATTAAACACACACAGCGGGAGTCGTAGGATTTGCCATTGTCGTGGAGAGCTATTAATTCTCATTGCTCCATCCAGCAGCTTGAGTGCACCCTGTGAATACTGTTTATTGGAGAATGGGTACAATTTTGCTGCAGTTGTCGTAATGTAATACTAAATGCTAATTAGGCTTCTAACAATAATTAGAACCTCTTGCTAGACTTCGAAATAGAAACACTCAATTGAATTTACAGAAACAAAGACCTTTAAGCGATGCCAGCAGCAGCTTCTACTCCTCGAAGTTTTTTACGTTTTAGTTACAGAATTGCCAACACGTATTTTTTATGGTGTGCATAATGAGTTCGTTTATGTTTGCTATAGGATTGTTCGCAGAACAAGATGAAGCAAGTCCCTGCCCCCATAAAAAACACACAACAACACCCCAAGCCAAAAGCGTGTGCATAAGTGCAGGAGCGCGCGCACACACACACACACACACACACAAAACAAAAACAAAAACACCTCTGCTACCAGATAAATGCCAAGGAGAGTATGGTAGCTAGAGACATGGAAGGGAAATAATTAGAACGAGGACCTCCGCTGATACTGGCTTCATGACCTACAATCTTCCTACAGCCCTGATGTTGTTCTGCCACAAATTAAAAGCAAAACAAAACAACAATAAAGAAAAAAAAATCGAGGACCAGTCCTTTGACCCGTTGGTCCTTGGCCTTGTCTATTCTGCTAATGACAAGAATTCTGGGTAAAGTATGCAATGCATCAGATGTCCTCTGTAGAGAAGAATAATTGGCTTACTCCGAATCCCATGGAGCTTTTCTTTTAACTCCACCACTGCCGGGTGGGAATGTTTTGACCCACTCAGTATAGTGACTGGAGATGTTTTAGGAAAATTGGGAGAGAGCCCATAAGTTTCCTATGGAGCGTGGCTCAACTCAATGGCTGCTGCTGCTGCTGTTGATGACGATGATGAAAGCACCTTCTATTTGCATAATTTCCCTGAGTTTTCATTTTGATCCTCTAAATAATCTGACCAGGTGTTGTCACTTGCATTTCACAGGCTAAGGCTCAGGGAGGTTGTCTGATTTCTGTGAGGATGTGGAGAGTAAATAGCCAGGCTAGCGTTTAATGGGAATATTTCCAAGGCAGCTCACTGTATGGAGAGAAGGCTGCTGGACTTGGAATTTAAATCTCACCCCTGACGCTTACAAACTGTATGTTTGTGGCCGAGCCACTCTTGCTTCTCTGAACCTCAGTTGGTGAGTCTGTAAAATGAAGATCATGATCTCCAAGGATTAAATGAGCTAGCGCGCGCGCACACACACACACACACACACACAGTGCTTTGCAAACCTTGAAACGATACATAATGTCACCTACTATCATTGCTGTTATTATTATTACAAGTTGTAGCTAGTAATCCTTGCCCCAATTCAGGTCTTCCTTATGAATGGAGAACAGTTAAGCAAGCCCTTAGTTGTGGTCTTCCATCAGGATTCCATTGAATGTCTTTGCTGCCTCCTCCATTTTTTTTTCTCCAAGCCAGGTAGGGCAAAGCTGAAAGTAAACTTCACTGGCCCTCCTTTCCTGGGGAGGGAGAAAAAAAGCTCACACAACCATCAAGAATGTCTTTATTCCTCAGCCTCAACTGACTAGCTCTACATCAGTGCTAGCAATTAGCCTTTGGATGTGATGTATCATGTTTCCCTTTTGTCTGCAGCCATGGTGGTGAGAGAAATATAATCTGGAAGCCTCATTCCGTAACAGTATTAAAACAACCCATGCAGTGCTGACTGCTCAGATGCCAAGTTTCAGGGCAAAGGGAGTTTTTACAGGCTTTGCAGGTTACTGGGAAACAGGTTTTATAATGGAACCCTGGAAGGACCTTAGTGTTCCCTAATGTAGAGCTTATGGCACTTTGAGGAGGGGCCCTTCCCTCCCCACCATGTGGGCTGTGGTTAAAGTGAATACTTTTATGGTTGACTTGGAAGTCTGTATGGACTCCTCACCCTTTATATTTCACAAGAAGATTTCTTCTAACCCTCCAACCTGAAAAATGTGGTTCCTTTACCCTTGACCTCATTTTCCAGTGTACTCCATTTCAGCATCTCATCCGCCATTTCCCAGTTCTCTGCTGCTGCTGCTGGTGGTGGCGGCAATGCCATGGATGACATGCCCCAAATAGGAGTTTCTTTTTAAAGTCACTCGCTTCAGTTTTTCTTTTCAGAAATACTTGGTCCATGTATGATAGACTTTAGAGGTCACCTCTTCCAATCTTCTCATTTTACCAAAGCCTAGAAACGGAAAAGAACTTACTTGTGGTCACACAGGTAAGCAGTGGAGCCAAGATTCAAATTCAGTTTATAGCTTAATAGTCTCAGAGCTGGAATGGCATCTGGTCCAACCTCCTCATTTTACAGATTAGGAAACTGAGGCCTAGGACAGTTAAGTGATTTGCCCAAGATCAAATGTCAGAAGTATGAATTTTAATCCAGATTCTCTGATTCCACCAACCATGTCCTTTTCTCTATATTACTTACTGCCCCTAAGCCTCTCCATGGTATCAAGTTTGGTACTTGGAGAACTATATTTACTCTTCTTTGACTCCACAACCAGAAGTGGTTCCATTATACTCCCCTACCTTTTCCTTTGCTTCTGTTCTTACCCCCACCCATTCTTCTTGAGTAAGTCTGAAGAAGGCTTTTCACATTCCCTACCCACCTCTTCACTCCCCTCCCCCCCCACTTCTCTGGGTTGTAATGATGCTAAATAGCTTCTTAATTGGACAAATGGAAATTTTTCACAGAAATCTTCCAATTTCACAGTAAATCTCAATGCTCAAGGCTGAAGGAAGTGTTGATGAAACCCTTGACTCACGTAGCTGATTGCAGAGAGAGGAAGAGCCCAGTGTGTAGCATATTGGTTCCGGTGGAGATCCTAACGGGGTTAAATGGAGCCCCATGACTTGAGTTAAGCTCAACCACGTTTCCCTGTCATGCAGTTTGTATGAAGTATGCCAATGCCATTTCTAAGTGGGTACTGTGGGAGCATTTTAGCTCACATTTTAACAAACGTACCTGATTGCCCAGTTTTTGGTGGTGGGGCGGGCTATGTGGTGAACGATTAGACTGGGGTAAGTCAAATGTTTCCCCATTTTCCAGTTCTATTTTTCTTTTTCACGAGTCAATGTCACCTGCAAATGGAGGACTTGCTGAGATAGCACCTGGCTGGTTAGCGGCTTTTGCCTTCATCTCCCCTCACACGCTGACCGTTAAATTACCTCCCTATCATGCCTGGTCGGTGTGTCTGCCGGAGAGCCAAGCGGAGGTCAATCCAATATGGCTGACATGTTCTGTGTTTTCCCACTAGTGTGTCATATGTAACCGATGCGGCGACTTTGACAAAGTACTGTGGTGTGACCTGGTAGTCTTGGGTCAGAGTGAGAGAAATTGGTGTTGTACTAAGATGTATGTTAATACATATATTATTTATATAGGCATTAGCAAGTGCTCTTGTTGCCTCAGCACAAACCCAGGCCCAGGCACTGGCCTTGGGGTTTTCACAAGCTCACTTTATCATGTTCCCCCCCTCCCCACCTCCCACCTCCTCCTTCCTCATGAATAATTAAAAACTTAAATTACTTGCCATGTACAAAATTCATATGCTGAGGAAAATAGCTACATGAAAATTAATTTTCTGTTCTGTGAGACTGACGGGAAATCAATTAATCTTGATATATTATTTTATGCAGAGCAGGGTACAGGAACCAGCAGAGAGAATGGCTACAGCTGTTCTCTTTGGTCGGGCCATATATTATAGTTGGCGGCTTTGACAGCTTCTGAAGGAAAAGGCTGAGAGGGGTATCAGGCAGGTGAATCAACTGTAAAAATTTATTGGAGGATACAAACTGTTTCCAGGGGACTGATATAAAACTCACACTTGAGAACTGAAGTATTGAATGTTTTTGTGACTGAAGCAGCTTGTTGTCAATATTTATAGCTTTTCTCTTTGTTACATGTCCTATTTGTTTGATTAACTAGTCAGATGTTAGTGTCTGTTGGTAATTTATCTGTTGTGCCTTCTGTAGCATTTTTGATACATAAAGATTTACCACCAGATAAATAAGGCAGCTCATAGACACAATATGCTAAATAAAATGACAGACCTGTTTA
Source organism: Trichosurus vulpecula (assembly GCF_011100635.1). NCBI lineage: Eukaryota > Metazoa > Chordata > Mammalia > Diprotodontia > Phalangeridae > Trichosurus > Trichosurus vulpecula. The sequence continues at coordinate 58,066,445 of NC_050580.1, forward strand.
CAGCAAGTTACAAGTTTTATAACTCACTAGGTGGATCACTAAGTTTTGTTTACCATGTCTGTAAGCTGAAACATGTCCTCATGTATGAGATACTATGGGATAAACAAGACTGCTTTAAATAAGTGGAGATTATAATCATCCCTCATGGTAAATCATTTAAGGGACCCTATAAAAACCTTTATATAAAACCATACATAATGCATACATTTATAAAATAAAATAAAATAAATGCATGCTTTTAGAATGGGCTGTAGCTACATTCCTTTCCCATGTCTTTGACATCCATTTTCCCCATCAACAATAAAAGCACAGTATTCAGGAAAAAAAAAACATAGAACCAGCGAATAGGCATGCCCAGAGGAAGGTATTTTTGAAGTTGGCTTTCTGAATTGGGAGAGGGGGCAGGGAGCAGGTCCCCAAAGAGTCCAGAGGAGATTCAGATGACTGGCAATGGTGCTGTGTTCTGGGTAGGGATGCTGTGAGTTGTCTTTATTCCACATCGATGGCCCTTTGGAATGCTCCAGTGAAACGGTGATGTCATCAGGAATGATGTGGATTTCATTATGGAGAACAGCTGAGAGGGTCTCTGCCACTGCTACTGTCACTACTAATGGGGATGACTTGTCTCCCCTTCCTGAGGAAACAGAGGTTGGGATGAATGGGTTGGCCCAGTGTGCTTCAGGAGAAATATCACCGAATGGACGGATGCTGGTATCTTTGATAGAGACTTGATGTTTAGAAACCAAGCCCAAATATAGCATAGTCAGTCAATTAACAAGAATTTATTAAGCCATTACTATGTATTTGACATCCTGTTAAGCTCTGGGATACAAAATATGGCAAAATTTCCTGTTTGTAAGAAGTTCACATTCTAATGGGTGAAACAACATACAAACATATATTCACAACATATACAGAACAGATAGAGGACAATCTCAGAGCAAAGGCACTGGAGAGTAGGAGGAAGGGGAGGTACATCTGAACCACGTACTCAAAGAAGGCAGGAGGTGGAGTTGATGAGGGGGAGCATTCAAGACATGGGCAGTCAAGAGTTGGGCGATGGAGTGTGGTGTACAAGCAAAGTAAGGCCGGCGTTGCTGGATCATAGGACAGAGGGGAGTGAAATTTAAGACTGAAAAAGCTGAAAGAGATTAGCTTTAAATGCAAAACCTAGCGTTTTGTGGTTGATTCCGGTGGTAACAGGAAAACACATAAGTTTATTGAGGGAAGATGACTTTGGCATCTGAATGGAAGATGGATTGGTGTGGGGAGAGACTTGGAAGTGGGAAGACCAACCAGAAAACTATTGTGTTCTTCCAGGTGAGAAGTGATGAGCATCTACCCCAAGGTTATAGCTTTGTGATTGGAAAGGAGGGGATCTAGATGAGAGATGTTGCCAATTTAGAAATGACAAGATGGCAGATTGAACAGTCTTCCTTCTGAGAAGATCATTGTCTAGTGAACAAGGAGAGAATTGGTATAACTTGATAATCACTATAGCATTGAACAAATACCACTGGTCATTGATAAGAGCTAATGATCTACAAGCAGATAGGTAGAACTATTATTTATTATATGATCTATAATCATGTGTACTCTTACATCATTAATATCACCTAGTGCAACAGGATACCAATACTTTGTCACTTATGGTCGACCTTACAAAGTGATACTGAAAGCCAAGCTGAAATGAAAGTATTTGTACATGTTGTGAAAACCAGGAGAAGAACATCCCTGCAATGAGACCCTAAGGGTAGGGGGTCACCCTGGGTAGGCAGAGGGAAGGTGGATGACCAGCAGCATAGTTCTACTGCTTCCTACCTGTGTGACTGTAGTTAAGTCGTTAAATCTTTATGGGCCTCGGTTTCTTCATCTAAAGTTGGACTAAGTGACCTCTCAGGTCCCTTTTAGCTCTCAGTCTATGCTCCTAATTAATCCACCAATTCATAGTTTACAATATCCCCTGAAGCTAGGCTTACCTCAGCTAAGATGCTTACCCTTAACATCTTAGAAGGGTCCAGAATAAGCTCTCTCTCGAGGGAGATCTTCAAGCAGAGACTAGAAAACAATTGGTCAGTGAGAGTCTAGAGGGAGCAAGGGATAATTACTGTGAAGGTGGGAGTTGGTTTAGATGAAGTCTGAGGTTCCTTCAAATTCAGACCCTTTGATTTTGTGATCTGGGAGGGATCAACAAGCCAGTTAGCCTACTAGAGAGAACAAATTCCTTCTGAAACACTTTGGGAGCAGCCATTTACACAACGGTCACATTAATTTTGTGTTGTTCTTATCTATTCATTAAAGCAAATCTTGGGATCTCAACTTGGCATAGTATTCTGGCAAGACTGCGCTGGTCTAATTGAGTAAAGTGAAAGTAATAAAACTGCATTTTGTTAGAGAAAATGTGTAATTCAGGCTTTCTTTTTGCAGACTCTTGGTCTGAATTGCTGAGGGTGGATGGCATGTTAAAGTGGTGGGTTCACCTTGCCTTCTCTCAGACCCAGCGCTTGTGTTTATTCTGGTAGCTGCTGTATATACATAGTCTTCCCTTGGAGTTGCCTAGGATGAGCCTTGGGCCCACTGAGAGATGTTTCCTGTTTGGTCTAGTAACTCATAAGCCGCCTTTCTTTCCTGTAGGCTGCACTAGTGGAAATGGGAAGCACTTGAAATTTCAGGGGAAGATCAATTCTTCATCCTTCGCTTAGCAAGATGAAGAATATTTCAAATGTCCCTGGAAACCAGAGAGCTCTCAGAAGTTTTGAAACAGCTTTGGGAACTACTCCCAGTGCTTCACACTTCATTCTTCCCCACTTCCCCTTTCTTTTCATTCTTTCATTTAATTATAATATTGTAACGCTAGAAGAAGGAACAAGGTAAATATTTAGAGAAAGGAAAGGAAACGGGTTCATTTTTTAAGCTGGCTGAGAGCAGGCATACCATTGTAAGTTTGAAATAAGCCTGTGAATTTTGTAAGGTAAACTCTAACGTCCTTCCTGCGGGAGAAAGCCCATGAAGGAGAACTGTGAGGTTTAACATGATCGCTAAAGAAAGCTGTGGCCTATGTGACCTCCAAAAAATTGAATTGTGGGGCTGCTCCAACTTTCACAGATGTTAAGCATGCGAAGACATTACTCAAAGGATGCCTTGGCTATATTAACGTTTGAGCCACTAGGGTTATTTGAAATAGTTGGGTCCTGCTTCAAGAAATTTACAGGAAAAGATGTGGAACATCAGATGTTCTAGGATGGTGATGCTTCAAAGGTTACTGCTCTTCTCATTGGTCTGTCCTGCCATCAACTGTTTGGGTGTCTCAGGGAAAAGTGGAATGATTTCTCTGGTCACATCGGGCAGGTGGACATAATTTAGCAATGTCTGTCATCAATGACAAATTGTTTTTGAGTTACTCTGAGGCTATAATAAGATCACATCTGTTCATATATTCTCTTTAAACAGCCTGATTTACGGAGCTTTTATACTGGTGCAGCATCATTGTTTAAATATTTAGTGAGGCCTGGTCAGGTATCACAAGTGTGGATAAACAGAGACAATCCTTTTATCCTCTGTGGTTTTTTGGTTTGTTTGTTTTGCTTTTGTCACTCTGGTGCGATTTCATCTTTTTGAGTGAATTCTGTGTTTCCTACAGTTGCCTATAAATATATGACTTTTATATTTCAGTGTCGAACTAGAAGAGATGTTGAGGATTATTTAGTTCAAAGCCCTTGAAAGGAACTGAGATCCAGGGATGACTAGTGACCTGGCTGAAGTCACATGGCTAGTCTGTGTCCTAGCTGGAACTAGAACTGAGGTCAGAGGATTTCCTTTTTCTTGCATCCCCAACACTTAGCAAAAGGTCCTGGATATAATCAGTTCTTAATAAATATTTGCCAATTTATTGATTTGGGCTTGGAGTAACCTTAGTGGTCACCTGATATGGAATATGACTTGCCTAAGGTCCTATTGTCAGTAAATGACAGAATTAGGGTTTGACCCAAAGTCTTCTGACTTCAAATCCCATATATTTTCCCCTCCACTGAACCAATTTCTATCCCCTACTGAAGTACTCTTTCCATGACACGGAGTAGTTGCACTAGATAATCTTCCTGATAGAGTGATTCTCTATGTGGTTGAGTATGAATGAATGTCCAGGCTTTCCTGAGAGCCCACACCATAAGCCTCGGCAGAACGAGATATCTTACTTTTGGTTTGATGATCAGGACTTCTGCCATTTGTAGGGCTTCCTTTGCTAATCTTCCTGATAGAGTGATTCTCTATGAGGTTGAGCATGATTGAATAGCCAGGCTTTCTTGAGAGCCCACACCATAACCCTCAGCAGAACCAGATATCTTACTTTTGGTTTGATGATCAGGACTTCTACCATTTGTAGGTCTTCCTTTTCTGAGATCTGGGCAAGACGTGGCATTGGGTGAATATGTATAGATCAGTAGGCTATGGTCAGGTCAGAGAATGAGGAATAAGTTTTCAGAAGGTGACTAGGATCCATTGGCAAAGAGCTGATTTACCTATTAAATTATTTTTTAGTTTAAGGTTTGTCTTCCTCTCATCATTGGCAAATAGCCAAGATTCAAACCTAGGCCCTCTGACTTCAAAGCCAGCATTCTTTCTACTGTTCTGTAGAACATCCACATACGTTAATTTGCCTGTTGGCTCTTCTCACTAGAAAGGATACTAGAAAGCACTAAGAATTTTGATTATAAGGGAAGGACTCATGAAGTCTCTTCAGAGAGAACAATAAGGGAGGTGGTAGAGTTGACTTAATTGTACACCCCAATGGAAAGAGAAACTTTATTCCATGGGACACTTGATCATCTCACCCTGTAGTATTTATTCTAAGGATAAGCCATCTTTCCAATGGCTTTTGACCCAATATCTGTTGCAAAGGATGAAAAAAATATATAAGGACCATGACAAGATCTGCCAAAATAAGATAATTTATCCCCCTAGTCAGTAACTTCAGTACAAAAGTGAGCACATGGAAGAATGGTGGAAAATATGTTGGAGTATAGGAAGGCCAAACCCTTGGGGCCCAATCGAAATTGTCTATTGTGACTACTTTCTTCAGAAGAGTGTTGGTAGGCACTGGAGATGAGTACTATTAAATGTCACACATAAAAAAGAAATAAACCTTTTTTGTTTTTAATTTTTAGCAATAAATTTGCAACTAAATTCTAACATTTGCATGAAATAAAGTGAAGAGACATAAAACCAGACCTTCCATAATTTGATTTAAAATTTTGGGTATAATAACTTGAAGAAAAGAACAAAAAGTATATTCTGTTCTCATGTAACCCTCTGATATTCATTTATTTATTCATGAATACATGGGATATTTATTTTATTTAACAATATAATTAATTAAATTGCTATGAATATTTTACTTTTCCCCTCCCTCTCACTTCATTAACATCCATCCATAAGGTATAAATCTTAGCGCTGTACCTGACACATAGTAGGCCAGTCGTTCAAACAATAACCATTTATTAAGTCCCTACTATGTGCCAGGTTGGGCATCTAGGTGGCACAGCAGATAGAGTGCTGTGCCTGGAGTCAGGAAGACTCATCTTCTTCCTGAGTTCAAATCTGGCTTCAGCTACCTAACTAGCTGTGTGACTCTGGGAAAGTCGCTTAACCCTGTTTGCCTTAGTTTTCTCATCTGTGAAATGAGCTAGAGATGGAAATGGCAAATCACTCTAGTATCTCCACCAGGACAACCCCAAATGGGGTCAGGAAGAGTCAGACATGATTGAAAAACGACTGAACAACATGCCAGGCACTATGCTCAGCTCCAGAGATACAAAATAAGGCAAAAGACAGCCTCAAACAACCCATAGGGTAATGAAATAGACACCTAATAAACAGCTGACTAGTAGTAAGATCACTGGATCATAGAATTTCATAGTTGAAAGGGACTTTAGAATCTCATTAGTTCAAGAATCCCTCTTAAAACTGGACTATACTGGACAAGTGGTCATAAACTTCTACTTGAACTCTTCCAATGATAGGGAACCCACTACTTCTTGAGACTGCCCTTTCAATTTTGATAGGTTAATTTCTGGAGAGTATTTTCCCTTTGCATCCAGACATATCTTGAATATGTACCTCAAATAACTAGATAAGGAGCTGGGTCCAGAGTTGAATGGGGAGAAGTTGGGTGCATTGTATTTGGGACATTGCTCAGTGGTTTCAGTGATCTCAAGGTACTCCAACTATGCATCATGGAACCCTGTAGTCTTTGAAGAATTCACAATCGCAGAGGAACCTGAGTGCAGAACAAAGACACATGGTCAGCATATGAGAAGTGTCAGGACAGACACCATTGAGGCCATCGAAGAAGGCAACTGTGTAGTGAGGGATAACAGGTACATGGCGCCAATGCCATGGCATTGTGGAATAATAGGGGATTAAGAGAAAGTGCCTTGGATATACCCATGGGGCAGGGCTGGTAATGAAATTATATGGATGAGAATCACACAGGATGAAGAGATGTGACGCATTGTGATTGACACTGATAGAAAAGTGCATCAATGAAGGCCAAGGATTAAATGATTGATAGGAATTGGGTACAGGTTAGCAGAAAGAACGCTGAGGTTTTTGCCAATAAAAAAATCACTGACATTTAGGTAGTTTTTCATCATCAAGGTAGAGTGTTTACTAGGTGTTTATTTGTCCATGAGGTTGTGATAGGTACCATTCAGAGCCATCTTTATGGATGGGCCCTGCCTTTTGGGAGCTTACTGTTTTCAAGAACACTTATTCAGTGATAACTCTTCCATGCCTATTAGAATACAGGTATGGGGGGCAGTCTTTTTTATGTTTGTATTTATATGTGTATCCCCAGGCTCAGCAAGCACTTTATATATGCTTCTCATTCATTCACAAATTGGACAGAAAAATTTAAGCCACAAGTTAAACAAATATGCTAAATAAACAAATTGAGAATTTTTATTAGGTGCTAGTCAAAGGTTAATTGCTTTGAAAAGAAGTGCTGAGTGAAGAGGGAGTCATACTCCTCCAAGCTTTGACAGAAAGACATCAAGTTCTTGAGTGGGGCCAGAACCTGGCACAAACTAGGTTCTTAGGAAAGTCTTGTTGATGGATTGATTAGTGGGGAGAATTGGATTTCCCAGGAAAATTCAACGGGAGAGTCTGGATTCCATTGTGTTGACTTTGCCCTAGTTCTAAAGGTATGAGAACAAATTGCTATGTCTTGACTTAATCAATTCAAGGCGGTTTCTTCTTTTATTTAAACATTAAATTAAACAAACACAATCCCCCTAAACCCCATTTTTCAACAAGCCACACTTTGGGCTCACACTGAAGTTGAGTATCTCATGATAACTGCATATACTTTACATTTTATCATGTAATTTAATTTTTCATATCTTTCTTTTATTAGCAGTAAAGTAGGTTTAGAAAAAATAATTAGATTATGAGGTTGGGATAAAAAGGATGGTTCAATAAAATATGTTCAATATAATTCCTATCTGCTAAAATAAAATACAGCCTCTAAGAGATTTAATTATGGCACTATTCAAAGAAATTTTACCTGTGCATTGAAAACATCCAAAAAAGAAACCCCACAGAAGGCACTTTGGTTAACAACCAAAAAAAGTAATGTGATACTTGCAATTATAATTTACAGAATATGATAGGAGTGAGGCTCAAGAAGACACAACAAAACCTTGTCTTTCCCCTACGGGGCCATAGCGGGACTGTTTTAGTTACTCTGCTCATGAGTATATGAGAGGTTTGGTTTAGCTTTTTATGTCTCCTAAAGGAAAATTTTCATGGGATCATAGATTCAGAGCTGCAAGGGATCTTGGGGGCCATTTGGTCCAACCCATTCACTTTTAGATGAGGAAACTGAGTCCCAAGGACACCAACTAATAAGTGCTGCAGGTGGGAGCTCCCCAAACTGGCTCTTTTTCCACTGCTCAGCCACTATTTTGGGAGATTGCATAATAATGGTATTGTCTTTCAATGATGTCCTCTGTAAGAAGTCTTTCATAGACAGATTCAAAGATAGAGAACTGTAGGTGTTAGTAACTGGAAGGGAACTCAGAGGTTGACTGGTCTACCTCCCTCATCTTACAAGGCCCTTGTGTAGGAGGTAGGAACTGAGCTGAGCTTTGAAGGGGGCTAAGAGATGAGTCAGTCAGTTATTAAGCATTTATTAAGCACTTACTTCAGTCCAGGCACTGTGCTAAGCACTGGGGATACAAAGAACAGCAAAAGATAGTCCCTGCCCTTGAGGGGCTTACAATCTAATGAAGGAATAGGTTAGAATGAGATACTGTTTATGATAAATGGGTGCAGAGATGGCCTCAGGTGGGGAAGAACAAACAGACTAGTTTGGCTGGTATGCAAGTACATGACAGGAAGCCACAGAAAATGAGCCTGGAGCACCATTGTGATAGACTTCAAATGCCAACCAAAGGAGTTTATATTTGTTCTTAGAGTCAATAAGAAACCACTGATGCTTTTCAGATGGGGGAATGAGACGCGTTTAGACCTGTGTAACTCATTTCTTTGACTGGAATCCATGGCAGAAGGGGACGCCACCAAATTCCATCCTTATTGAAGGCTTTGTTTTGTTAAGACTTTGGCATGGGGTGGTGATGGTGGGTTGTGTGTTTGTGTGTCTTTGCTGTATATTCAGCCCTTTTAGATTCATTCCTCTCCTGCCTCCCAGATTCAATAATGGCATGAAATTGTGATTAGCTTAACAGGAACCCATGTCCCCATAGGAGGTGACTTCCTTTTGGTATTTATCATCATCTTCACATCTTCCCCCCAAGTTTCTCATCCTTGTTGTACATGGCTGCTCATTTTGTTAAAGCTTCCATCATCTGCCTTGGATTTTCTAATGTACAGTGAGGAGGTATTAGGTATAATCAGGATAATCATTGAGCTCTCACTTCTTCAGCCCCCTGAGCCTGGCTCAGAAGTAGAGGAAGGTAGAGGGAAAAGAACCTTGGGCTCAGAATTAGAAGACCTGGATTCTAGTCCTCCCACTGCCACTAATTAGCCTTGTGACTTTGGACAAGTCACTGAACTACACTGGACCCTAATTCCCTTCTTTGTTAAATGAAAGAGTTGGTCTAGGTGATGGCCAAGGCCCAATACTCTATATTCTTTTTTTAAATTTATTTTTTATTTTTAGTTTACAACATTCAGTTCCACAAGTTTTTGAGTTCCAAATTTTCTCCCCTTCTCTCTCCTCCCCCTCCCCCCAAGACAGCATGTAATCCCATATATGTTCTACATATACCCTCACATTAAACTTATTTACACAATAGTCAAGTTGTAAAGAATTATAACCAATGGAATAAATCACGAAAAAGAAGAAACAAAACCAAAAAAGAAGAAAAAGAAGAGAGCAAATCGTCTGCCTCTATCTGCATTCAGACTCCATAATTCTTTCTCTGGATGTGGATAACTTTTTCCATCATGAGTCTTTTGGAGCGGTCTTTGACCTTGTATTGCTGAGAATAGCCAAGTCTATCAAAATTAGTCAGCACAGATACAATGTGTTTATAATTGTGTACAATATTCTCCTGGTTCTGCTCCCTTCACTCAGCATCAGATCACATAGGTCTTTCCACGTTATTATGAAGTCTGTCTGTTCGACATTTCTTATAGCACAACAGTATTCCATTACATTCATATACCACAACTTGTTCAGCCATTCCCCAATTGATGGGCATCCCCTTGATTTCCAGTTCTTTGCCACCACAAAAAGAGCGGCTATAAATATTTTTGTACCTACAGGTCCCTTTCCTACTCTATTCCTTAACTCCACGTAGTTCAAGCAATTCAGTCTCTCTTACCTCCTAAATATTTCATTGTCATGGTACTCCAAAGGTCATTTTATCTTATCTGTCCTTTTGTCTCTAAACTTACACATAGTATTATCTCTAACCTAGGCTATATGTTTGGAAGCATCTCTCAAGCCCAGTGTCCTCCAGAGAAAGAAATTCTAGAAGTTGCCTATGTTCCCCTTCATAAGCATAATAAGTAGCATTTATACAGCACTTTAAGATTTGTAAAGCACTTTTACAAATATATCTCATTTTATCATGTCTACAACCCCGAGAGGCAGGTGCTATTTTAACCCCATTTTGTATATTTAATTGTTTCAGTCATGTATGACTCTTTGTAACTCCATTTGGGTTTTTTTTTGGGCAGAGATACTGGAGTGAGTTGCCATTTCCTTCTCTAGCTCATTTTACAGATGAGGAAGCTGAGGCAAACAGGGTTAAGTGACTTGCCCAAGGTCACACAGCTAGTAAGTGTCTGAGACTGGATTTGAACTCAGGAAGGTGAATCTTTCTGATTCCAAATCCGGTGCTCTATGCACTGGGCCACCCAGATGAAGAAATGTGGAAGCAGATAGAAATCGAGGGACTTACCCAGGCTTACCTGGCTAGTAAGAGTCTGAGGCAGGATTTGAACTCAGGTCTGTCTGACTCCAAGTTTAGTGCTCTATCCACTGTGTCAACTACCTGCCTTTCTATTATCTCACTACTTTCTCTGGCAGGAAGTTCTTTCTCATGTCAGACCCTCATTCCTCATGATATACTTTATGCCCACATTCAGTTCTCTCTGGAGACAGAACAGCTGGTTACGTGAGGGGTCCTCATGGGTGGCACAGATTAGTAACTCATACTGCCACTATGACATCCAGTGGCATCCGCTACGGGTGGTGCATTGTTATTTATGACTGACCACTATGGAGGGTTCATGTTCCTTAAAAAGAATGTATTGCATTTGGTTTTCTAAGTAAAAGTTGAGAAGGAAGCCCAGTTGCTAATGTATTTTTTCTTTCCATTTTTCCCCCAACATATAATACAAGTTGCATTACAATAAATTCAGTCAGTTCAAATGTTTTTCATCTGAAAAATTGAATACGTTCTTTTCCCTCTGTCTCCCTGCAAGGGGCAAGCTTTTTATATTTTTATGGTCTTTGTTGTTTTTACTTGTCACCGTTGCTAGTATTAGTTCACTTCTAAGTAATGACTTTCCTATATTGAGAAAGACAGATGACTTATTAGATGTCAGAGGCCATCGGAAACATTTTCAACTCAGCATTTTTAATGTCTGCTCCTTTTCTTGATTTGTTTTTCCTCTTTTTCTCATTCTTCCTTTTCCCCCCTGTGTTCTTCCTTTGGTGTGTGTGTGTGTGTGTGTGTGTGTGTGTGTGTGTGTGTGTGTCCGTGTCCGTGTCCGTGTCCTTCTCTTATGTACTTTCTATATGTCCCCTCTCCTCATCCTCCTGTCTTCGGATAGACTTTCATACAATAGAGGGCCTGTGGTTTGCCTGCTGGGAGCATCTGTTACTATATATGTCTGTGAATCTGTCCTTCAAGGATCAACAAATTAGTAGATTTTTCTGGGGCCAAGCTTCTGTTATCAACCTGATACATATATACATATGCATATACATATAATTATATATTTATTTTTTAAACTTCTGGCTGTTGTCTACTTGTGGAGGCCAGGTGCTTAAGACATCCAAATCCTGACCCAAACCCTTGCAAAAAATTGAGCAAAGCACAATTTGTCACAGTACTGGGCTCATTGAATATGACTTTGATGTGCTAAGAGCCCCCAAAGACTACACAATTAGGGTTGAAAACAGAAATTTTACTTAGGTACAGCCCACTGGTTCATTGATTATAGAGGGTCAGAATGTCATCACGAAGATTACCATGATATTCTGTTAAATTCAGCTAATAGTTTGTGTGCTGGGTGTGTTCTTTTACGCCCATGCGTCTGAAAATTGTGGGTACAATAGGTTACAAATTTAGGAGAGGCATTACAAAGGATATCATTAGAGAAGTGCATAACCAAGGGAAAAATGGGTCAGTTACATAGCAAGAGAGGGAGGGATAACTAGTGGGCAATCCATGTGCTCCAATGGTATCCATTTGATGTCACAAAATCTAGAATAAGGTCTAGACCCTTGGACCTCTTGGGGAAGGGCTTGGTCAAGAGTTGTACAAGATAAGTAGGCATGGATCTGTCTGTGGCACTGAAGGGAGTGTTCCCATTGTTAAGATCACAGATCCATTGGAGTATATGCCAGCCACTAAAGGGTACAGATAAATAACTCTACTCGCAGGAAGCTTACAGTCTAATGGAGAGGCAAGTATACAAATAACTATGATACAAGGAAGGGCGAGGTGAGACCTAAAACAGAGGTCCAGGCCAGGGAAGGAACAAATTCATCTGGGAAAAAGTGGCTTAGGGAAAGCTTCACAGAAGAAGTGGCAACAGAGATGAGCTTGGGAGGAAGAGTGGGAAAGTAGTACCAAGGAGTCCACTTTAGGCTCGGTGGTGGACATTGTGTGATCAAACACGAGGAAGCAGGAGCGTACAAAGTAAGAAGGGCGTGGTCAGAAGGTAGAGGAGGCCAAGAGGAATCATAGTTTTCTGAAATTTTATTGATGTGCTTTGTTTTTACATTACCAACATTTACAGATTACCCTCACTCCGTGAGCCACCTCTGGCAGCAAAGGAAAACAACTCAACAAGATTTACAATACATTGACCTCATGTGAGAGTACAGATGTCAGCATTCGGTGGTTAAAGGCCCCCCCCCAACACCTTTCTATTTTTAATTTAAAAAAATTAACAGAAATCTATTTTCTTTCTCTTCTTTCCCCCCCGCCCCCAACCCTTACTGCAGGGGGAGAAAAAGAACACAGAAAAACAAATTCCTTGTAGCAAATATGCATGGTCAAGAAAAACAAATTCCCTCACTGGCTTTATTCAGTATATACATATACAGACATACACATATACATATGTACACATTCCTAATCAATATACATATGAACATACATATATAATATATACATATGAATACACACATATGCCCATACATATGCATATACCTACGGATGTGTATTTACATACACACATATACACACACCCATACAAATACATATTACATATACACATTTACATACGCTATACACACGCACATATACAAATGATATATATACACATATACTATATATACACAATATAGATATGCATGTACATGCACAATACACATATGGGTACATAGATACATGTACATGTGCATGTATATAAAAATATATGCATGTGTATATGTGTATCTCATCAAACACCCTAGATCTGTCACCTCTCTGCTATCAGTGGGTGCACAGGATGTTTTGTCATTGATCCGTTGGAATCAGTCATGGATGGTCATTGCATTGGTCATAACTCTTACAACTGTCAAAGTTGTTTGTTCTTACAGTGTTGTTGTTACTGTATAAATGATTCTCTAATTTCTTCTCATTTCACTCTGTATTAGTTTATGAAAGTCCTCGAAATTGTTCAATTTTATAATATTGGTTTTCATATAAATAGTTTTGATTCTGCTAACTTTACTCTGCATCAGTTCATATAGGCCTTTTTATGTCTCTTTGAAATCATTCCTTCCCTCCTTTCTTTTTTTTTAATCTACTTTAAAAAATTATTTATTTATTTTTAGTTTACCACGTTCAGTTCCACAAGATTTTGAGTTCCAAATTTTCTCCCTCTCCCCAAGATGGCATGCAATCTGATATAAGCTCTACATATATATTCACACTAAAATGTATTTTCACATTAGTCATGTTGCAAAGAAGAATTATAACCAATGGAATGAATCATGAGAGCAAAAAAAAAGACAAAACAAAAAAGAGAGAGAGAGCAAATAGTGTGCTTCGATCTGCATTCACACTCAGTAATTCTTTCTCTGGATGTGGCTGGCATGCTGAGCCTTGCATTGCTGAGAAGAGCCGAGTCTATCAAAGTCAGTCATTGCACAATGTGGCTGTTACTGTGTACAATGTTCTCCTGGTTCTGCTCCCCTCACTCAGCATCATCCTCCTTTCTTATAGTACAGTCATATCTCATCACAATCAGATACCATAACTTATTCATGCAGCTCTTAATTGATGGGCATCCCTTTAGTTTCCAGGTTTTTGCTATCACAAAAAGAGCTGTGGAGGGGAATGATAAGTGGTAAGGGTCCACAGGAGCCAGGTTTTAAAGGGCCTTGGATGCCAGGATTATCAGTTTATTCAGTAGAAAATTAGGAATCACTGTGTGAGTGTGTGTGTGTGTGTGTGTGTGTGTGTGTGTGTGTGTTGTAGTGGTAGTGGTGGTGTGGTGGCAGTGGTAGTAGTAGTAGTGGTGGTGGCAGTAATAGTAGTAGTAGTGGTAGTAGTACTAGTACCAGTATAGTACTAGTAGTGGATTGCCATGATAGGAGAGAGACGATAACCAGTATCATGAAGGATGGAATGGAGAAGAGCTAGATTGTTAGGCAGCTACAACAACTAGTAAGACTAGTTAGCTGAAAAGAAATGAGAGTCTGAATTGGGACAGTTACTGGTGGGAATGAAAATGAAAGTGATAGATCTGAAAGATACTGTTGAAAAAGAATCAATAGAATTTAGCAACTTGTTTGATATGGGCTGCGGGTGATAATGGAGAGAGAAAAGACAAGGATAATTCTAAGATTCTGAGCCCTTTGTTCTGGGAATATGGTGGTGCCATCAACCGAAAGAGATTGGGAGGAAGAGCAGGTTTTGATGGGAATGTGAAGAGTTCAGTCTTGAGTTTGAGCTGTCAATCTAGGGGTATGCTGCAGCCTGCTCATACTGGCTCACAAGAACCAATTTTCAAATTTTTAGTGTGAGCATTTACATCTTAGAAATGGGTAAATACTACTACAGGTCAGGGGTTGCTTTGTTGTTTTGTTGATTGTCTCTCCCTAAGAAAGTGATGGACAAATTGTTAATAATACATACTCAACATCCAGCATCTAATAGAAAGTATTTGATATTTTGGAAGGATATTGGGGGAAGGTTGATAAATTGGATTTGGGAATTATCTGCATAAAGCTGGTATTTTAGCACTTAGGAATAGAACTCTGAGAAATATCTGTGTTTCAGGGGGCAGAATGAGCTTGCAGAGATGTGAAGGGGAAAGAGAAGGGAGTATTCAAAGAGGTAGGAGGAGAATCCTGACATGATGATGTCTCCAAATCTAAGAGAGGAAGTGTAACAAGCATTGGTCAACTTACTTATGCATCAAAGTCTAGCTTCATAAATCTATTTAAGGGAGTAAAGACAAAAATTTTCTCGCTCAGTTTATCTTACTATAGCTGAAATGGCAGGAAGAATCACCTACTTTTTGAGGAATTTCAAAGTTGGGGGATGTAAAATTGTTACTTTCTATGAATCCTGATTATTGGATTCTTCTTTTGTGAGGGAACTTTTTAAAGAAATAGTCCAAAGGAACCTTTATGATATGCTGAGTGGGATTACCTGGAAAGATGCCTTGCTCCTGGAGCAGTGATTTCCTTAAGCTTCAGTTTGGAGAGTAGGAGGAAAGTCAGGTTTTGCTTTATTTTTATTTTTTTTTCCCAGATTTTGCTTTATTATACAGGATTCTCGAGAAGCACAGGGAGGAAAGGGGACAGTCCCAAAAAGAAGTTACCCTTGGAATCATTTTGGAGAAATTCTTGGTCAGGTCTGGGTTGGACCAAAACAGCCTTTGAAGTCCCATCCAAAGATAAGAGTCTGTGATTCAGTAAAGAAAACGACAGTCCTAGTGGACAGGAAGGGGCCAACAAGTTCTCCCATTGGAGTCTTCTCCTTTAAGAGATGGGGCTTGGGTCTTAAAAACCATAAGTGGAGCTAGAAGATGAGTTCATGTGTCCCGTTATCAGTGAGCAAAAAACCTTTGGAATTCATCAGCATCTAGCTTGCAGTATGTCCTTTCTCCTATTTGCAAATCCCATTTTAGTCTATCGGTCAATAAGCATTTATTAAGCACCAACTACATTCCACTGGGCTAAGAGCTAGAGATAAATATAATATGGATAATATGTCTCTAGCCCTGAGAAAGTGGGGCCAGAATAGGTATGTTTGACAAAGGCAGTCAAAAACAAACACTTCTCTTAGGAGCTTATAAGGACTAAGGGCCTGCCCTTCAGTTCTCCTTTCTAAGGTACTTTGGGAGCTCTCATTAAGGGAGCCTTATCCAGACGTGTTTACCTGATGATGTCGGTATGATGAAGTAGGTTCTTTGCCATGTGTGTTGGTGGCTTTTACATGCAAGGACCCAAGTGTATGGGCAGTAGGGAATTAGGGCGTGGGTGCTGGGGTGGGAGGGAAGGATAGGTAGCTTTTGGTATCAGTATGAGAGAAGGGGAGAAGTGCATAGTAAGAAAAGAGAGGGCAAATAGAAGAGAAATCCTGGGAACCTTTAATGAAGGAACCTGAACTTTCTAAAATGAAGTGGTGTAGGTAGTTTGGGTAACGGCTGGAGGGAAGGCAGAAACAAATTTATAAATAGAATGGAGAGAATGAAGCCAACTAAGAGAAACAAAAGGCAATGTATATAGGAAACATTAGACTATATAACACTGGAGAGGAAACTTGGTGTAGTCGATAGAGAACAGTCTTTGCTGTTAGGGCACCTTGGGTCCTGGGTCCACTTCTGACCCATCCTTTCTGTGTGACTGTCTCTAAGGGTCGCCCCCCCCAAACCCCTTTAAGTATATCTGCATTAGTAGAGGGAGTTGCCTCATGGGAAACTCCTAATGCCAATGAAATTACAAGTTTTGATCAAAATATAACACTTTAAGGACCATATATTTTGAGCTGGAAGGGACCTTGATGATCCACTGCTCTTACTCCCTCATTTTACTGTTGTGGAAACTGAGACCCAGAGAGGTTATAATTTGCCCAGGGTCATACAGAGTCTGAATTTGCACCCAAGTCCTCTGATTTCAAATCTATCACTTTCCACTGCACCATCTTTCTGGGGGGAAAAAAAGAAACCCTTAAGCTTTGGAGCAGAAAACAAAGAATGAGACCAAATGAAGCAAAACAAATTTTCTTTTTTCTTTTTATTGTCTATACCCAAAATAATGTTGTGGTGAGTATATTTTCTTTGTGTTGAACTAGCAGTGGATAAATTGTCATCTAGCTTGTATAACAAGTGGATTCCTTTTATTTTCTTTAAAATGCATATGGGAGGATTTTTCCTTTGACCCACACATAGGTTGCAGAACTCTTTGTAAAAAAAAATCATGCCATTTTCATAAACAGCCTCCTCTGTCCATTACCTGAGTGGACAGAGGACACTTGGGGCCTGGTAATTTGTTGTAGGAAGTCATGAAACAAAACCGAAGGGGGGCTGGGCAAGGAAGGTTACCCAAATTACCTTCCCTTGCCTTAGCTCTGAAACTGACTTTGGGGCATTAAGCAGGCATGTATAAAGCTGAGGGTGACATGAGTGTTTGTGTGTTTTTATGAAGAATCCTTAGAATACATGCAAATATGTTTTTTAAGCCACATGCAAACACACCCCTTTCTCTGCATGTATGTGTACAAACACATACATAGGCACGTCAATAAAAAATGAAATTACTTGCAAAAGCACCAAGGATAAAAGACAGCTAATCCTGTAAGTTGGATACAATCAGTGTGCTGCAATATGTAGGTTATTAAAGAGGAAATGGAGTTTAGTTATTAAGCTATCTTAGATGGCTTGATAGAGTATATATTTCCTGGCACTCTATTATTTATATTTTATTTTCAAATATTTTAAGAAGATAAACCTCTAAATTCACTTTAGCCCTCTGTGTCATCCAATTTCATCACCACTCACTTAGATCCCTAATTAACTTATACTCTCTAGGCCCATTTCTTTGCTTGTATTTCTTTCAAGTCTCTCTAATGCTCTGTGAGTTACACTGGAAGGAACAATAAGATTTAAGGGAAGAATTAATTTGGAAAGTTAGGAATAGAACAGATAAGGGAAAATGAGAAAAAGCAGCTTAGTATTTTGTCTTGTAAATGGCTTTGCTCTGGTAGACCAAGAAGCCCATTTATTCAAGGAGAAGGAGGAGCACTAATGAAATAGATCATGAGCACGGCTATTACAGTAATGAATTTTAACACTCACTTTGTTATGTGATATTTTATTTATGAGCTCCTTGATCATTCAGATAAAGACAAGAAGTTTATGGCAGTAGATTATGTCTTGTTTTCATAAACATATTCAGCAGTTTAATAAACATAATTTATTTTTTTCTCCTTAAAAATCAGCGAAATTTATGAGAGATTATCTTAGGGTTAATGAAGTCTAACATTAAGGAAATATTACCCTATAATATTGGAGCCTTCAGTGGTGGAGTTGTAATTGCTTAATGCTTTTTTCTACAGGCTATTTTTATATAGTACATGCTTTGTACCATTAATCCAATTTTTACAAGTTACTCTTAGGCCAATTCATCGGGATGTATATATCCATGTTTATATTTTTCAGTCACTGCTTTCATTAAAAGATGTAGTAAAGAGTGGGAAATTTAATGTAGGAAACAGGAGGAAAAGACAATTATGTGTGTTTCCTCGCAGAAAGGTGTAAGGCACATATTACCATTGCATTCTGCCCCTGAAACCAATTCCCCTCATAGCTGTCTCCTTCACAGGTGAGAACAAAGTGATTTGCGGACCCTGGAGAAAACTGGAATGTAAATTCCTATTGGAACCTATCAATAGTTAAAATTAAGAGTCCTACTTCTGCATTTTATCAGAATGTGCTTAAGTCATTTGAGAGTTTAGCCTATGCCAAGCTGATGTATCCTCTCCAGATAGTTGGGTGCACCAGTCTTCACCATAGATTGGGGCCTCAAATGATAAATAGAGAGCCGACACAAAAGATGGCCCCCAGAAATCACTGTAGATTCAAGGTATGCGCATGTGACTCAGCCTATTTAAAAATGGGCTCGGTTGTATTGACCTACATACTTTTAATGAACTCATAATGTTGACGAGGTATTGGTATTCAAACAGTGGTGGAAGAGCCAATATAATTTGACAAGCATTTATGAAGTACTTATTATGTAGAAGGCACTGGGGATAATAATAAAGTGGGGAAATAACCCCCAATCTGTTACCTCAAGGATCTTACATTCTACTTGGAGTAGGGATGTCCTCTCCTTCTCCCATCCTTTTTTTCTTAACAGAAAGCATTTTATTCTATTTTGCATAGCCTCCACCTACCTTCCCTTTGAGATAGTACTTCTAGAAGCCTGGTCCAGGAAGATGAAAATTTGTGGTTCTCTGGTTTATCGATGCCCTTTGCCACTTGTCTCTCTCCTGCTGTTAGTCAGAATTTCCCAAATCATCCAGCCAGTGTCTGTCTCTGGACCATTTTGCTGCTCACTAATGCCCTAATCATCAATCCCCAAATTCCTTTGGCCACAGAACACTTTAGAATTCAAAATATAGAGATGGATCCTACAAATACTTGTCAAGAATGTAGAACAATGAGGAACAGTTCTGGGATAAAGTGAAGGGGGCTGGAAATAATTTTGAAGGAAGTTAAAAGAAAACATAACAAAATTCTGAGTATAATTGTTTTTTTTATCCACACATAACAATCTTTGATATTTAAAAGGGAAAAATACTGCTAATATTAGCATTTTTCACGAGACCCCTATTTTCTGGTTGAGAGCAAAGCCAGAGTTCTATAGAATACAAGAAACCTTGCCCAGCCTTCCTTCATCTTAGTTCCTTCTTTTCATCTGAAATTATCTCCAACTTAGCCTGTCCATGTCATCATTGTACATAGTTGTTTCATGTTCCTTTCCCAATGGATTGTTAACTCCTTGATGGGGGACTGATTTTCCCCCCTTTCTTTCTATTCCTAGTGCTTAACACATAGTAGGCTTTTAATAATTATTGACTTGCTTTGGCTTAGGAAATGCTGCCTTACAACTGATGTATGTGTAATGGACTACAAGAGCTAGAAGAAAGATTAGGAAAAGTACAGGTTTTGTCTAGGAAAAGTGATGAAAGACATTTGCCTCTGGTGTGGTTTTGGGAGGTTACTGTGGGTTCTCTTTATCTAGGCCATGCCTGCCCTCCACAACCACAGAGAAATAGGAGTTGGTTTTCTGGTAATGTTGATTCAGTAATAGGTACTTATTTTATGGAGAGAATATTTCTGCTGGGTGAGTTTGGGGTGAGGAATCACTATTCTGTATTCATTCTCATTCATCTTTTTCGTTCATTCAAAAATTTTTCTTGTATATTTGGCCAACCTTATCTTATGGGGTGATAGTATACAAAAGCTTATCAGTTTATTAAAGAGTTTATGATACTATTTGTAATATGGGGGTTATGGGAAGTTGAGAGACGGGAAGGAGATATGTGCCTGAAAATCACCTGAGTCAGCAGGGTGTGTCCAAGAGTACTCATGATTTTGTTACCCATGTTTCTTTGGCATTGCTTATTTGAATCCAACAAAGAGAAATGTTTCAAAAAGGAGGTGTGGTTTGGGCAAAATAGTAGCATGGAGACATAAAAGGTGCCCATTGTTCTCCCTATTTTTGTCTTTTAGAATTGGTTCCAAGTTACGAAACTACCACTTTTTCTCTTGTAAATAGAAATGAGCACCTATGACCATTTGAGGCAGGTGGTGAGATGTATTTAATAACCATGTGCCTGATGTACCTCATAAAACACCAGATGCTTATTATTTTAATAAGTGAGCAAGGTGAGGCTACGAGAGACAGTTGAGATCAGGGATAGTTTGGCAAAGTGCCATCACCCCCCTGTGCTTGCCAAAAACAGTCTTACAAACTCATTCAACCCATTTTCACCTGTGTAGACAAAGTTACACCCATTCTTTCAAGCTATAAGGCCGCCATTTTGTATCAGTATGGCCCAAAAGAAGAAAAAGGGTAGAAAGGCATTGGACTTAGAATCGAAAGAACTGACTCAAGTCCCAGCTCTGAAACTCACTGGCTTTAGGATTTTTGGAAACTCACTTCTTGGAAATAACTGAGTAGTTAATTAGTCTCAGTTTCTTCACCAGTAAAATGAGAATAAGAATACTTCTCAGAATGTATTTTTTTGTGCTTGAAGAAAGTATTTTGTAAACTGTAAAGTACTTTACAAATGTGAGATATTTGTCATGATTATTACTTGCAAGAGGAGACTGAGGAACCTGGGAGAGTGGAGGCCCATTTGTATTCTAGCCAACCAACCAGCCTGTGTGTATGTTCTCTTTTCTGTGGAGCTTCTCTTTGTGACCTTATTTACATTCTATAAACATACGTAGAGTAGCATATTAGCCAGAATGCTCAGAGGGTAGGATGGTTTAGATACTTTAGTTTTCTGATTAACTAGTAGTTAGAAAACTTTTCTTTAACCCTTATTATTGTTAGGAATATTTCTAAAATGTATTCATATAGTTTCCTGCCTTATTAAATATAGCATGGCAAATGTGTTTGAATCTTTGATGTTTAAAGCTTTGTCAGATTCTCAGTTATCATTCTGATCATAATTCTCATGATCCTTTGGAAATAGAAGGTATAAAAAATTTGACAGAATGTGTATAGAACCTAATTCAGTATCCTAGAAAAATAAAAAAAAATTCCCTTTTTATTTTTCCCTTCAATTCTTGTAATAATTTGATTTTTTCCTACCAGATTGCCCATTTCTTATAAAATTAGAATGTAGGAGATAAATTCTGGTCAATCATGTATCTGGATCTAATTGGATTCTAATGAAACAAAATTCTAACATCTGTAGATCTTGCCACACTCAGAGATGCCTCGTTTCTCCATACTTGTATTACAGGTTTCTTAGATGTAGGCATGGGTCATGCCCTCCTCATTCTACTTTTCTTAATGTTTTGTGCAATGCATTTGGGACAAGTGTCTTGAAATAGCACTCAATAAAGGGGGAGGAGGCAGGATTCTTCCCCATAGGAGGTAGTCTGGGACACTGGCACGAGGATGCTACTGGAGAGGCTACAGCAGCAGGTAGGGGGATGGCAGTAGAACAGGGCACACATGATGAGCTTACCGAGCCCAGGTACCAGATTGGTACCTTCCTGTTTTAACTAATTATTTTTGCCCATCAAGTGCTAACTAACCTAGTTTATTTTTTACTGTTGTCCAAGGATTGAAAATGTTAACTACACCCTTTGCATTTGGTGGCCTGGGAGAAGCCCCTTATGCCTCACCAGAACATTGGATTGAGTCAGAAAGACCTTAGTTCAAATCCTGCTCTAGACGCTTGTGACCTTTGGCAAGTCACTTCAGCTCTGTCAGCCTCAGTCTCCTCATCTGTACAATGGGGATAACGATGCCTACCTGCAGTGTTGTTGTGAGATTCGAATGAGATAATAAAGCTTTGCAAACCTTAATTTGCTATATAAACAATCTCATCACAATCATTAAACATCCTTAACTACTTATGTAAATGTTGTGGTTGATGATGATGATGGTAGATCTTGGAATATAAAAACTTTGTAAGTAAGGATTATTTCATTCTTTGTATTTGTATCCCTAGTGCCCAGCACATAGTAGGCCCTTAATTAACACTCATCAATTAATGAACAGTTCTGGAATGGGGCCTCCAGAGCCATGAGCCGAACAAGGCACACAGTAGGCCCTTAATTAATACTTGTTAATTAATTAACAATTCTGTAATGGGCCCTCCAGAGCCATGAGCAGAACAGGGACAGGGATCTAAATAGTATGAGTCTCCATTTGTTTGCTCACAATGGCTCCTGCTTCTTTGTCCCCTTCTATCCATCCTTCTCTCATTCCCTGGTCAGCATCTCCTCCCCAGTCCCTTTTGGGTTTATTGATTAAGAATCACAAAATTGTTTCTCTAACCACATTATCAGTGGCTTCCAGAGTGCCTGTCATTATGCACAGCTACACGCTGTAAATGACTGGGAGAGGGATGGCATTTTCCCACTCAAGTGCAAGAGCATTTTAAACTGTGACTGAGTCTGGGATTTTTAATTTAACCCCCCTCTGTAAAGGCCCTATGCACAAGCAACAGCAGTTCATTGTAGTGAGTTATTTCTAAGAGCCCAGGTTTAGAGTTCCTTAATTGTCTGTGTTTCTTCCCCCGCCCTTTCTTGCCTATCAGATGGGGCGCTTACAAAGGCATCGTGCAAAGTTTGGGAGCCACTGGCAGGTAGGTTTGCATTTTTCCAGGTTAATTCACTTGATGAAAAGCCGCTGCGTGTGATGTGTCATATATCAAAGGCAGGGCATCAGTAATCTTTGCTCAAGGGCATGGGTAACAGACAGATAGACGGGAGAATGAGATGGAAAAAAGCAACTCATCCTTTTCTGCTAACACCACGAAGGAGATAAAGGAAGATTTATGAGTCATCTTGGACCACATACCAGCAAGCGGTATACAGTATTTTTCACATGTGCCCAAAATTGGTGGTGGAAGGCAATCTGCTTGTCACTGTGGCCATCAGGTGCTTGAGGAAGCAATTGGGTCCTTGGGGGCTTGGGGCTGTGGAGTCAGCATCCGAGAGAGGCCTGACTTATTTATTTATTTTCCAGAAAGCATCATTGCCATTTCCAAGGAGATGATTTGTAAGTTGAATAAAATAACCTTTGTGCTTAATTATGTTATCTGTGAAATCCAGTGGCAAATACCTGAAATAGATTTGGGTGGGGGCAGGTAGAAGGTGTTCAGGGGTTACTCATTCAGCAAATAAATAAATCCCTTGGAAATAACTCCAGGGAAAGAATGTTCCCCCTTTGACAGAGCCATCTTTGGCCCCCACCCACATGAAAGTGAAAAGGTCAAAGGTAGCAAGGCTTATTATTACTATTCCCCCTCCCACTCTAGCACTGAGCCAGAAACCAGTTATCTAACTAACTGGATGTAAAATATTGGCTTGCATGCCAATTTAATTTCATTATACTATGTCCTATGAGGTCACCTAGAACAGGTTTAGATATAGTGGGTGGGGTTGAGAGCCAAGGTGGCTTATGTCACGCTGTTAACTCAATAGCTTTTTGGGAGGAAGAAGACTTGGGTTCAGAATCCTGCCTCTGCAGGTCTAAATGAGGATTGAGGAGAGGCAGGTTAGCAGGACTGATGGCCTGAAAAAGAGGGACATTGTTAACATTTAAAAAATTCATAGAACAGAAGGAAGTTCAGAAGGAAGCATAGACAAGTAGAACAGTTTTGCAAGTATTTTTTAGAATGTATTATATCTGAGAAAACAAATAATATGAAATGAAAATTAATGGTTTCACTTAGAATCCTCTTTTTGCATTTCACAGTGTGTGTGGAATTGTTATTGTTAATTTTGGGGGGTATTTAAATTTCCAAAATAACCCCCCAAAATAAACAAAAAAAAACTCCAACAAAATCTTTCCCCATCACTAACTATTTGTGTGAATTGGGGCCAGTTATATCACCTTTCTGAGTCCCATTTCCCTCAGTTGACCCAAGCATTTGTTAAACACTTATTAGTAAAACACTTCTTAATTATTCATTAAAGATGAAAATGAGGCAGCCCATTTTTCCAAGGAGCTTGAATTGAATAGGGAGTGGGGTGTAGAGATAAAATATGCACATAGATGAGCAAATACGTGGTAATCTGAGTAAGAAAAGATCACTAACAAATGGGCTCAGGGAAGACTTATGGAGCAGGTGATACTTGAGTTGAGCCTTGAAGTGAAGAGAAATCTTTAGAGAGGTGAAAATGAGAAAGGAGTGTATTCCAAACAGGTTATCCGAATGTAAGGAGGTTGGAGATGAAGAGTCAGGTTCAGGAAACTGGAAGTAATTCAGTTTGGCTGCAATTTAAGTACATGAAAGGAAATAACATGAAATAAGTTAGTAAAGGTATGTTGGAACCAGACTGCTAATAGATTTAAATGCCAGGTTCTAAGGAGTTTGGTTTTTTTAATCCTAGAGGCAATAGGGAGCTATGCAATGTCTTTGAATGGCGGAGATGATGTAGTCCAAGGATTCTTAATCCTTTTATGTATTATAGACCCTTTTGCAATATCTGGCGAAGCCCATGGACCCCTTCTCACAAAAATGTTCATAAGTACATACAATAAAATATGTAAAATTTATCAAGAAAATCAGTTACATTGAGATGTAGTTATCAAAATAGGTATTTTTTAAAGTTCCTGGACCTTGAGGTAGAGGGAATAATCTAGGACTACTCTGATGTTATGAGCCTGAGAGATTGAGAGGATCGATAGAAAGAGGAAATTTGGAGGAGGAACGGGTCTAAGAGGAAAGATAATGAGCACGGATTCGGCTATATAGAGTTTGAGATGTCAGTCAGATATCCAAATGGAAGTACCCAATGGGCATTTAGTGATGGGGACATGAAGATATGGCTAGAGATGACCACTGAATACTTTTCTAGATTTGGGAGTCCTCTACATTATCATCTAAATATAGTATAAATGTAATGACTTATATAGAGCTTACTGTGTACCAGGCACTGTGCTAAAGCACTTTGTGGTTGTGATCTCATTTGACTCTCACAACAGTTACCTGGGAAGGCAGGTGCTTTTGTTATTCCATTTTACAGATAAGGAAAATGATGGGTCTTAAAGTTAGAAAGGGTCTGAGACCAGATTTGAACTCAGGTCTTTCTGACTTAAGGCCCAGCACTCTATTCACTTTGCCACCTAGCTTACCACATAGAGGGAGTAATCTCTGTGAAATGTGCCAGTTGGATGAAATCATTTGTAAGACTCTAGCTCTGTGAACCTGTATCCTAAAGGATTAGAATTCTTTCTATTGGACTGCAGGATTTCAGTTAGATCATGGCTGAGTTTGAGAAGATTTACATCAGTGGGTAATTTTAAAAGCATTGTGAATTGCAAAATGTAATGGCACACACACACACACACACACACACACACACACACACACTTATTTGCAAAGGCCTCTTTAGAGCATTTCATTTCTCTGGGAGGCACACAATTAGCATTCTGCATGGAAAGACATGATTGATTCTGCACAGTGGTGGTGATACGAGCAAACTTCATTTAGACAGCTGAATGAAATATATAGGAAATAAGAATTTACAGTGCCCAAAGTAGTTCATGCACAAAATAAGAAGGAGTCACTCCCCCTCTTCCTTACCCCTTAAAGGCTATGTGCTGCTTATTCTAAATCTTCCTCCCCTCCAAGCCAACTGGGGGTGCCATCTTGTGGCTTATCTTTCCACTCTGCCTGGCACCATGTGACAAGGAAGGTCTAATGCCACCTAATCATTGAGTCCTCCCAGGGGAAGCAATAAGTCTGCAATCGGACATCCAGCAAGAGCTTTTGGAATCTTATATGTGGCTGTTAATAAAGGCCCTGCTGGGATTTTAGTTTGGGGAAGAAGGAGCTGGAGAATGGTGACTTCTGGGAACCAAGCTATGAAAATGTCCCCCATTGGGGCTTTCTGTATTGGTGCTTTCATGACATCTTTCCTTTGAGTGGATTATCTTGGTGATTCAGCGCTCATAGCAGAGAGCCTGGGCCCCAGGCCTCTCTTCATCTAGTCCTCCACATCTGGTTGCTCACAGCGCAGTCTTCACCAAGGCGTAACCTGCCTGAAAAATCTCCTGGTTTTGGAAGCTGTTGGTAGAGTAAGCTTTCTGTCCTGTGTTTCATCTCTTTATAGTGCTGAAGGTCCCTGAATGTCAGGAAAGAACAGCAGCTCCTCTCTTTCCTTTCTCTGTTCTTTACAGTTCTTCCCTTGCACCTGATTTTCTTCCTTGTCAGATGTTTCATGCAATGGGTATTTATCACATCTGACATTGAGTCCAGGATTGCGCTAGTTGCTGTGTGGAATCTGATTAGACACCAGTATGTTATGGTAGCTAAAAATCTAATGTGAATTTGAGCCCTATGAAGAGGGGCAGAGCTTCCAGAAATAAGGAGATGATAATCCCATTGTACTCTGCCCTGGTCAGACCACATCTGGTATATAGAATTCACAGTTTAGGAAGTGGGGGAATGGCCAGGATGGTGAGGGGCCTCAATCTCATGATGGGAAGGTTTGTTGAAAAGACTGGGGTTGTTTGTCCTAGACAAGAGATTATTTGGGGACACAGTGGACATAACTATCTTCAAGTGTTTGAAAGGCTGTTGTGAGGAAGACAGACATTAGCTTCGAGAACAACATTCTGCTACTCAGTGTCATTAATAAAAATCAATTAACAATAATATGTACCATATTTACTTTTACACATATCTCATTTTACCCTCACAATAACCATGGGGGGTAGGTGCCATTACTATTCGCATTTTGCCCATGAGAAAATTGAGACAATGTTGAAGTTACTTATACAGAGATATTATAGAGGCAGGGTGGATAAGATTTGGTATCTCATTGGATCTGCCTGGTAAAGGAGAAAGTAGTGTAAATGCTCACTCTGCAGTGACAAACCTTGGAGCGTGGGGCAGAGGTGGGGAATAGAGATGCTGGAGAGTAGCAGATTTGGAGGAGCTGATGAGCTCATTTGGGACCTTTTGAGTTTGAGTTCCCAGTGGGACATCCAGGTGGAAACCCAGAATGCAATTGGAAGTAGGGGATTAGAGCTCTGTGGAGAGCCCTGGGGTACAGATCTGGGACCTTGGCTTTTTCATGGTAACTAATAACACGGCTGTGCTTGGAGTAAGGGAGGTAGGATCGAGTTACAGGGTACATTGTAGGCACCGATTACCAGTTGGTCTGGTTGGGGCTCCCCTAGGCAGAAATGAAGTGCTATACACTGGACATCTAGGAATGTATCTGACTATTGACTCTAGAATCGATGAAAATGATAATATGAAAATGGAGGCCCTTATTTGTCCCACTTCCTGACAAAGGTGGAATTCTCCTATGATGTCCTTTAATTTCTTCTCTTTCTATTCCTGGAGTTCTTGTCTTCTGCTTCTTCCTCATCTTTCTTCCATTCTTTCTCTATCCTCTTTTCCCCTCTATTCCCCTTCTTTCTCTTCCATTCACTCCTCTTCTCTTCTTTCTCTGTATTGTTTTTCCTTTTCTTTTATTTCTCTTCCTTTTCATCACCATTCCTTTTCCTCTCAGAGCTATTTCTCTTTCTTTTCAAACTCTTCTTCTTACTCCCTCTTTAAGGTCATCTAATTGTTGGTCATTGATCTGGAGCTAGAAGGACCTCAGAGGCCATCAGGTCTAACACTTTCATTTTACAGATAAGGAAACTGAAAGCCAGGTAGATTATCAGAGGTGAGATTTGAACTCTGGTCCTCTCACTCCAGATCCAATGGTCTTTCCACTGGACCAGTGCTCTCTCCCAACCATACTGTCCAGTCAGGATCAAACCATAGGGTATTTCCCCAAGGTCTTTTCCTTTCTTCCTAATGGTCCCCAACCCCTAGTACAATATAAGACCAGTTTAGAAACAATACCAGTTACGTTTATGTTTATGCCTTGGTGTGCCTGATATTCATAGTTACTCTGTGAATCATATTTCTTTATCTGACAATAGAATGGAAAATATTAATTTAAAAATTAATTTGCATAATCAAGTTGAGTTCATTTTGAGCTGTAAGGAAAATGCTTTTTTTTGTTTTATTTTGGTTTTTGGTTATCGTGTCCCCAAATCTCTCTTTTTTGGTACCTTGTTCCCCCACATCAAACATATAGTCTTCCCCCCCCCCCAAGTTGGCTGAAGTTTCTAATTCAGAACTGAGACACCAGCAGCGATAGAGCATTTATTCCCAGTACAAGCCAGAGATGATTGATGCTGAGAACCTGTAGGGATAAGGAAAGATGTCCTGTGAAACACGTGGGATGAGAAGGGTTGTGATTGCAAAAATTGCAATCAAAGGTTTGCTCTGGCCTTCATATCATGGCAGGTTGGGAAGCCTCACTTGGAGTGGAGGTACTGGAGACACATGCAATCATCATCCTTATCTACAGAGGGCTTTACCGTCTCCAGCAAGTTGTGAAAATGAGTAGAAAGAATTGAATGTGATACACCCACTTGGATCATTACTTATGAGAAAACCTTCCAAATCTGAGAGTTATTAAGAAGTGAGAAAATCCCTTAATTGCAACAAGTTCCCTACTGCACAAAGGGACTCTCTGGCAGAGAAAATTGGCAGTGTTCTGATGATCAGATTTAACAGCTGGAAGACTTCTATTCAAACTACTTTTGTAGTAATAAAGCTAATAATTTTTCCACAAACTGCTGTGATAGCCATAATTCTGTTTTGTTAAGATGTCTGTTCTCTGTATTTGAATGCAGACGTACATACTTTTTTTTGGCCCATCATTATTATGAGTATAAGGGGGGTTAAGGCAATCTCTTTTCTTCACTTTGCATTAGCCTCTCTCTTCTTCCCTCTCCTCTGTCTCATTTATATCTTCCCCTCTTTCCTTTCTCCCCATCTAGACTTCCTTCCTTCCCTTCCTTCCCTACCTCCCCTTCCTTCTTCCTTCCCTTCCTTTTCTCTTTCTCACTCTCTCTTCCTCTCTTTCCTCCCTTTTCCTTCTTCCCTTCCTCCCTCTTCTCCTAACTCCCTTTCTCCTTTCCTCCATTTCTCCATCGATCCTTTCCCCTTCCTCCCTCCTTCCTTCTCTCTCTCTCTCTCTCTCTCCATCTCTCCCTTCCTCCCTTTCTCCTTTCCCCCTTCTTCCTTTCCTCCCTCTTCTCTTCCCTCTCTTTCTTCT